>NC_056743.1:1056221650-1056436650 GCF_019279795.1 Protopterus annectens
CTCAGAGCTACACGCTCCAGGGATCTAAACCTTGTCATCACAATAAACAAAACATGCTGGAGGGATAGGTTCCTGACCCAGAGACTCCCCAGAGTCTGGAATAGATTGCCCATACATGTCAAGCAGAGTGTCTCTTTGGACCTCTTCAAGAGGAACCTTGACAATTGGATGGGAGAAAGGAAATTCACCCCAGGGATGACGTCAGTCGCCCTGCTAGACAGGGGTTCAGGAAAGTAAATAATGTGGGAAGAAATAGTCAGGGAATTGTTATAGCTAGGCTTGTATAGGCCCTAGGGCTGATAGCCTAGTACCAACCTATGAACCTATGAACCTATGAACAAGTATTACATCTAAAACAAACTACATAAAGCAATAGTAACAAAGTACTGGGTCACATCAGAAGTTTGGGATGTCATTGTTAAGAAGAAACCGGGAACCGTTTCATTGTTATTTAAAGCTTAGCATTAAATACTATAAGTTCAGATTATACTATAACAGAATAGCTCTGCAAAGATAACCACATGAGCAGTCACAATGCAATTCAAATCAAATATTTTACTGTGCACATTTTAAGAAATTGATAGATTGGCCTAAACTCTGGATTGGTGTGTGTGTGTGCGCGTGTGTGTGTGTGTGTGTGTGTGTGTGTGTGTGTGTGTGTGTGTGTGTGTGTGTGTGTGTGTGTGTTTTTGGGAAATAATACTCAGAAATGGAGACATATGAGGGAACAGTTTTAGTGGCACATCAGGCTGTGATTAGTTGGACGTCCAGTGTCATGCAAAGTTGACTAATTAGTTGAATCTAGCCACCTGGCAATGTGAAACTCTAGGTCATTGAAATAGGGTAGATGGGAGGAGTGACTTGGCCAAAAAAATGAAACATGCAAAACTGCTCTTTGTAAAAAGTCTTTTATTTCAGCAATCTTTTGACGGTTTTGCAAGCTTCTTTCAGAGAATGTGAAGTACATCAGTAGGAACAACATTTGTAAAACTCAGTGCAGACCAATCAATGACACATTATCTGTAGACTCGACAGTTTTTTCATGGTGTTCCATTCTAAGCAAACGGATGTGCAATCCGATAACAAATGGTAGGGCTGCTTATTCTTACAATCCATGCTCTCACAGTGTTTATGGGCCAGATTTCGCTTTTCATAGGTTCATAAATAGGTACTAGGCTATTGGCCCTAGGGCCTATATAAGCCTAGCCAAAAAGGTACCCTGGTTTTCGCCACCCAAGAAAATTATTTTCCTGTGCAACTGTCAAGCAGAGCCAGAGGTGATCCTCAGGGTGAATTTCCTATTTCCCATCCAATCATCAAGATTTTTCTTGAAGAGTGCTAATGAGGAGCTTTGTTTGATATAGATAGGTAGTTTGTTCAAGAGTATTGGAAGTCTCTGGGACAGGAATCTATCCCTCCAGCATGTTCTATTTATTGTAGTGACAAGTTTTAAGTCCCTAGAGCATGTAGCTTGGAGGGATTGGGATTTTTTTAAGTGGAGCATATCCAACAGCTCTGGGTTTGACATAGCTTTGTATGTTAGGCAGAGATCGCCTTTGAGTAGGCGATATGTGACAAAGTAAAGCTGGAGTTTTTTTAGACTATCTGCATAGGGCATCTGAGGCCGGTAATCCTCTTTCTGAGGTATTTCTGCGGCCTTTCCAGTTGTTGTAGATGTCTTGTGAGGTACATACCAAAATGGGCGTTGTACTCTATAATGGGTCTAATGAGTGACGAGCAGAGGGGAAAAATGACCTCTTTTTTTCTTCTTGGATGAGAAACATTTTGTGATGAGGTGTGCCACGTAGAAAGATTTCCTGACTACTGTGTTAATGTGATTATCAAAGGAGAGACTACTGTCCACCTGTGTCCCAAGGTCTCTTATCACACTTTCGGTGTTAAGTAGACTACCACCTATGTGATAGCTGATGGGTACAGAGTTTTTACCAAAGGGGATGAGAATGCACTTTTTGGCATTGAGCTTGAGGCCATGGCTTTGACACCAGGCATATGTCGCCATGAGGCCCTTTTGTAGGATGTCCACATCATTAGGAGTTTTGATTATGGCTCCTAGTTTGCAGTTATCTGAGAACTTCATTAGCCAATGACCTTCTGTGTTAGCCTGTACTTCAGAAAAGTAGATACCAAACAGGAGAGGACCCAGGACTGAACCCTGTGGTACTCCACTTGTCACTGGTCTGAAGTCAGATTTGGAGTCTGCTACTTTCACAGTGTGGGTTCTGTCAGTGAGCCAGTTGGCAACCCATCTTGTGGCATAGGGATTTACACCTAGTTTAATAAGTTTATCTATAATTCCAGAGTAGGGGTTGGTGTCAAAAGCCTTGGCGAGATCTAGATAGGCTGTGTGAACCACCTTACCCTCATCTATGGCTTTGGTGACTGCTTCAAAGAAGTCTTATCAGGCTTATGGGACATGATCTGCCTTTTACAAACCCGAAGTGGGTGGGGTCCAGAGTTAGGAGATTACCAATGCCTTTGTGTGCAAGATCCATGATGATACATTCCGTGGCCTTGCAGACCAGGCTCGTTAGGCTAATGGAATGGTAGTTCCCGGGGTCCATGGTGACTCCCCCTTTGTGGAGTGGGATAACCATTGCTGTGTGCCATTCAGTGGGCACAAAGCCTGAGGTGAGGCTATGATTGAACATGGTGCTTAGGTGGGGTGCCAGTTCATTCTGCAAGTCATGTAGAACACAGCCTGGGATGTTGTCAGGTCTCACTGATGCTGTGTTCTTGGCTTTGAAGAGTGTGGTTTTTACCTGTGCAGCCATGATTACAAGAACTTTGCATTCTTCCGGTATAGAGATGGGCCCTTTAAGGGGTGAAAGGGGGTTAACGTTAGCACTGAACCTATCTGCCAGGATGTTGGCAATATCAGTTGGTTCTGTATATTTAGTGCCATTGTGATGCAACTCAGAGCAGATCCAAGTGTTGCCATTGAGATTCTTGACATAGCTATAGAATGCTTTGTGGTTGTCTTTAGAATCAGTGGTGATTTTGTTGTTTTCGTAACTAGCTTTGGAGGATTTTATGAGAGATTTCAGCTTCTTACTGAGGCTGACCAGGAGTTCCTCCAATCATGGGATTTTACTCTTTTTTGCAACAAGTTTCTTTCTTCTGTTCTAGAATTTGTTTATGGCAGGGGACCACCAGATTGGCTTCCTTTTTTTGGAGGATAGCATCTTGGTTCTGTTAGGAATAGCACAATCCATGCACTCATGTAGTGCTTATAAAGTGCATTTGTGTAGGATTCAGCAGTCGTACCTCTATTGTCCGTCTGCATGGGGGACGTGAAGTTTGCCACTTCTGTCAAGAAGCATGAAGTTGGCTTTGGAGAAAATTTTTACGGTGGTATCCCTAATGGGGGTGGGGGCGGGATGTGGATGTCTAGTGTGATTAGATTGTTGTCGGATCTGACCAAGAGGAATTGACCTCTGGTGTGGAACACCAGTCACCCATATTGGTAGTGACCAGGTCTAAGATATTGCTGCGCCTCGTGGGGGTGTGGATAAGTTGATCCAAGGCATTGGAATTTATGAATTCCAGAAAACGTTGAGCAAAAGAGTCGGTACAGGAGTAGTTTTCCCAGTTAATGGTGGGGTAGTTGAAATCACCCATTGTTAGGGTGTTGGGTTGTACCCCAATATTTTCCAGTGTATCAAGAAATGAGGAGTGGGAATCCTGGGGCATGGTGGGGGATCTGTAGCAAGTTACAATTTGGATTGTGGTCTTGCCCAGAGTTAGTTGCACTTGGATAATCTCGGATGCATTATGCTGAGCATCTAGCCTGGAGGTGTGGATATCCTTAATGAATATGGACATGCCTCCGCCTTTAGTGTTTCAGTCCAGGTTAGGTGGCCAAAAGGTGTGGTATGAATTATAGCCTGGGCAGGGGTGCTCTCTGGAGCCTTGAACCAGGTCTCTGCCACTGCACAGATGTCGATGTTCTGCATTTTAAGGAGTGCCTTGAGTGAATGCATTTTGAGGTTTAGACTTCTAGCATTGAGTAGCATTACCCCTAGATTTTGCTTGCTTGTACCTGTTAAGGTGGAGAATTTGTCATTTGAACCTTGCCTAAAAAAGGCACTATAGTGGTGGCAAGAGCCTTTGCCAGTATCCGGAATCCCAAGGGCGACAGGTGCAGGTCATCTCTGGCAAAGAATCATGGTCTGTCGATCATGTTATCCCAGGCAGAGAGATACTGGATTCCCTTAGAATGACACCAGAACCTTAGACAATTGTTGAAGTCAAACATTTTGTCCTTGTACTGTGGTATCATTCTGGATGATGGCAGGATGCTACTCAGAGCAAGGGTCATACCTGCCTGGGCTACAAGATCAGAGAGCTCCTCCATGTCTCTTTTCATGTAGTCCAGGGAGGTATGTCTTGGGTCATTCACACCAACATGGACAATGACAGTCATATTTGTACTTGTTGTGGAGTGACCTGAGTGCAAGCTTTGTGTCTGTTATTCTCAAAGGAATCAGGATGTCTGCCCCTATGAAGGCTGACAAGGATAAATAAATACATACATATTTACTTATTTGCATACATACAGACAGACAGACAAATAAATAAACAAAAATAGGAGCACTTATTTTAGCCGCGGTGGTGCAGCGATAGCATTGTCGCCTCACAGCAAGAGGTTCTCCAGTTCAATTCTCGGCTGGAGCGCCTTCTGTGTGGAATCTGCATGTCCTCCCCACAGTCGAGTGGCGTTCGAAAGACATGAGTGAATGGGTGCGCCTTCGTTGAAGGTTGGGCTTCGGGCTGGTACCTCGGCACCATAAAAAAAATCTACTGCAAATCATTAGCGGACCGGAGTTCCGCTGTGGCGACCCCTAACCAGGAAAAGCCGAAAGAAGAAGAAGGATTGAGCACTTATTTTGCTGCAGGCAACTTTGGAAAGTGCAGTAATTCATGGCAAGATAAAAAAAGCATATGTTTTGAATCATTTGCCCATAGTGGCCCTTTAAATGAGTATGCCATGAATGATTTGCAAATGCACAAGTATCTTGCACAGTGTACTAAGACTCCATACTTTGGAACAGACTGCCCATTCATGTCAAGTAGAACACCTCATTAGCCCTCTAAGGAAAATCTTGACAATTGGATGGGAAGTAGGAAATTCACCCCGAGGATCACTTCTGTGGCTCTGCTCTACAGGGGCACAGGAACATTTTTGGGTGGCTAAGCCAGGGAATCTTGACGGCTAGGCTTGTCAAGGCCGTAGGGCTGATAGCCCCTATGAACCTATGTATATTTAAAGGTAACAGTTGATAGCAGTAGTGCTCTGTGTTCATCATGTCAAAAGCTGGATGATTTGCTTACCATTATTAACAGTAAATCTAGACTTACTGATGATGATTGCAATTGGCACAGCTTGGAGAACTGTTGTTATATTTATTAATGAGTGGACTAATGAGATAAATAACGTTAGGCAAAGAGAAACTAGAACACATTTAGGAAACGAAGTGTCTATTGTCTGTAAAGATCACTCATCCCTGTTGCACAAGATAGTACAACTGACAATTTCGGAATTCTGGGTACAAGTGTTCAGCAATCTGAGAATTCAGAGCATATACAAGAAACTAAAAAAGAAACAACAAATAAGGAAAAAAAGAAACAGATCAATGTTTAGAATGCGAAAAGAATACATATAAAGAAAGGACACACTGCTTTGTTATGTAACACACAGATTACAAGGAGTGATATTTCTACTGAAAAAACCTTCAGTCTACAGAAAAGAGCATAAATTTAACAAAAGAGAAGGTAGAAAACAGAGGTAAGGGGCAGGTGAAATGGAAGAAATCAAAACTGGCTGTGGAAGGATCAAAGAACATCACTGTAAGAAACAAAAGGAGAAAGACAGATGTTGACTACATGGCTCAAGCTGTGGATGTACAAAACAAGCAGGATGAGAATTGTATGCTTGCAAATGTAATAAGCAATGAAAACAGTAGCATTAATAAGACTAATGGTGATGACGATCATTCTTTTCTAACAACGATAATCAGAAGTTAAGATTCTTCAGATCTGATCAGAAAAGATATTCTTGTAATTGGAGATTTGATTATTAAAGGAAATAATACTTACATTTGCAGAAAAGATAAAGAGCATTCAACTGTGTTTTGTTTGCCAGGAGTAGAAATACAGGATGTTTGAAAGGCCTTAGAATGCCTTGATATAAAGAAGTATGGATCTGTTTTTATTCACATTGGTAGAAATGATCTCATCCGCAAGAACAAAGGCTAACTGTTAGGATGGAACTTACATTCCTCTTACATGGCAGAGCTTGCACGGATGTTGGGACATATTTTTCTCAAGTCGCATATAGAAAGAGTGAAGTCACTATAAATGAAAATATTTTTAGGTAAATACCTACAAAAAATGGAAATGTATAGATCTGAGACTTTTTGGGCACGCGTTTTAGACAGGATGGCATGAACTGTCAAGATTAGGGAAGACCATTTTTGCAGCAGATATCTTACAATGTTCAACAAACACAAAGCAGGATTTAAGTCAGGTTGAAAAATTAGCAGTTCACAAATATCAACATTTGATGCATCTCTGATGATTATTATTAATGCCCATAGCATTAAGAAAGTTTTTTTGTTGTAAAATTTGCTGCATTCCCTAAGATTGACATTGTTATTGTTTGTCAAAACTGGTTAAAGAATGATGACTGGAAAGTAATTCTGTCATGGTATAAGTGCTTTTACTGTAACAGATATGCTAACAAAAAATCAGGTAGTAGATTGATGATAGAGATCAAAGATTGTTATCAGACCTGTAGTTAGTACTTGACAATGATAACATCAATAGACAGAGTAACTGTGACAATACAGACAACCATGGAACATAGATCAATTGTTGAAGCGTACAGACCACTAAAGTCAAGTGCTGATGACCTAGATAAATTCATACATTTTTTTTTACAAGAAATGTGGGTGGGAAGAATAGTGGTTGGAGACTTAAATTTACCAAAAACATAATGTTGTAATATTGATTATACAATGACCCTCCATCAATATTCCAAAACATGCATGCTGATTGGTCAGCGTGTTGTAAATCAGACTTATACTAATGGATAAAGGTCTGGTCGCCTGGACTTTTTTCATTAGTATAAGTCTTTTTTTTTTTTTTTAGACAGCAACGGAGAACGGAAGAGCTCCGTTGCTGTAATTTCGCTATGTTAAACGGGTTTAACATAGCGAGATAGCTTAAAAAAAAAGCAACTGAGATCTTCCTTTCTCTGTTGCTTTTTTTAAAGTTGTCTCATAGCGAGACAGCTTTAAAAAAAAAGCAACGGAGAAAGGAAGATCTCAGTTGCTTTTTTTTTTTAAGCTATCTCGCTATGTTAAACTCTTTTAACATAGCAAGACACTTTTAAAAAAGCAACTTTGATCTTGCTTTCTCCGTTGCTTGCACACACAGCTCTGATGTACTGTGTAAGCATACGCATGCGCAGTACATCAGAACTGCCGCAGAATACTGGACAGCTGCGGAAGGGCAGCACGGAGGCATTATACAATGCCATTATTTAAGAAAAGTAAGTATTTTTTTCTTAAATAATGTCATTGTATAATAATAACTCCACTTCTGGGTGTGGGTAATGCTGGATTTACCCACGGTTGTCTTTGTTTGGCCACTCGGGCTTTGCCCTCATGACCAAACCACACAAACCGTGAGTAAATCCAGCATTACCCACACCCAGGCGTGGGTTATAGCTTAATTCAACAGCGTTTGCAAGAAAATTATTTGCAACATATGTTCAGTGACAGCAAATTGCTTCAGATTGTAAAAAACGTCTACCAGGAAATGGAACATACAAGACATTGTTTGTGTTGTGTTTTACTACAGTCGATATGCAGTGATCATGGGGTTATAAAGGTTGATTTGTTGCCAGATAATTCTTCCAAACTGAAATCTAAACCAATGCATAGAAGATTAATAATAGATTATATGAAAGCAAGACAGTGACTATGTAAGACTAATTGGAGTGATGCATTCAGGGGAAAAACTGCAGAAGGAATGTGGAAAGATATTATTTCAATGCAAAAAATCAAAAAATGTTTAACATTACAATGTAGGTACACTACATCAGGAGGATGTATTTTCATAAAAACAAGATACTTTATTAAAGGTGAGAGAGAAAAAAAAAACAGAAAAGAGGTTGAACTATGACTTTGAAAACAAATAAGCTATGCAGACAAATTAAACAGTGTGAGACAAGATCAACAAAAACTATGAAGAAGATATATAAAGATACTGAGCATAATAGGACACCATTTTATAGATACAGGAGATGTGGTAGGAGTAAAGACTACAAACTGATGACCTGTGTGCAATTTCTAAAATGTATTCTTAGATACAACAGATTATAGACATATTTACAAATCTTATGTAAAGCAATTTGGCTCCACAAAGTGGATGATATCTAGTTAGATTATATTGAAAACGAACTATGCAAATTGGATCAAAACAAAGCACAGACAGGAGATGGAATTAGTAATAATGACCAGAGAACACTTTGGCACTACTATTATATCTGTTATTTATTTATCAAGTCATATAAATATGGGGAGAATCTTCGTGATTTGAGACATGCACTTGTTAAACCTGTCTTTCAGGGAGAGTGAAGTAGGACAAACACAGAGTCATACAGACCCATAAGTTCACTTTCACAATGTGGAAAAACAATGAAGAAGGTTATATATTGGACAAATTCTTGTCAGAACTGGAAAGGTTGGGACTTGAACCATATAATCAGCATGCAAGTGTTGAAAATAGATATATTACCAACTGTAACATGATGTTCTATAACAATATAATAGAAGCTAAGAATGAAAAATTGCACTGTGATGCAATTCATATTTATCTTCAGCATTTGATAGGGTCATACACAAAACACTGATCAGTAAATTAGAACTACATATTGATGTATCCTTGATGAGATGGATATCTGGATGGCTTACAAATAGGACATGGCAAGTATTATACAATAATTGGACAAGTACAGTCAGGGTGTCCCACAGGCCTCCATCCTAGGCCCAGACTTGTTTAGATCGTCATCTAAGGGGTCCTACAGCCTGTATGAAGATAACTTGAAAATGGGTAAACTGATTATATGAGTCATCGATAGGGCATGTCTGCAAAAAAAAACGTGCATATATTGACCATTTGGGCACAGGAGAATAATATGCTGATAAATACATCAAAAACTAAGCATACGAGATTTGGGAGACAAACTAAAAGGTAAATATTTAATACAGCACACAGTGATTGAAACTGTAGACTCATTAAAGGACCTAGGTATATGGACAGATCCAGCTAAGAGTTTCTCTGATTAACCAATTGGTTGATATGATTATAGTTATAGAACTGTAGGTTGTATAAAATAATAAAGTAAATCAGACGTCACGATTTGTTAGTTACATTAGACCCAAACTTGAGTATGGAATAACAATAAGAAAACCTTATAAGAAAACAATCATGAGGAAGTTGGAAAGATTACAGCAGAAATATACCAAGGGCATCCATGAATTTGAAAATTTAAGTTATTATAAAAGACTAACATATCTGAACTTGTACAGTGACTCATACAGATATTTAAGGAAGACCTTATTCAGGAATATAGTGCATTTAGAGACAACTACCTCTGGGAATGTTTGGGTTTATCAAAAATTAGTAGAGAATCAGACAACCTATGAAGATGAATCTGTAGGAATGAGAAGGGCACCAACTACTTCTCTGAGAGAATAGCTGATGCATGGAATAGACTGCCAAACTGTATTAAAGCAGACACTAGTTTAGATATTTTAGGACTACTTATTATGGGAACAACTGTTCTGATATATTAAGTAGAAATAACAATAAAGAGTGCACCATGTAAGCCAAAATGAATAAAGCTCCAAAGTCTTCAGATAAAACCAAAAGTCCACGCTTTATTGAACAACAGATGAATAGACTGCAGTGGTATAAGCGCTTTTGCGTTGCTTCTCAAAGCTTCATCAGATATAAATGCAGTATAAGACCTGATGAAGCGTTGAGAAGCAACGCGAAAGCGCTTATACCACTGCAGTCTATTCATCTGTTGTTCAATAAAGCGTGGACTTTTGGTTTTATCTGAAGACTTTGGAGCTTTATTCATTTTGGCTTACATGGTGCACTCTTTATTGTTATTTCTACTTGGTTCACTTGGATTCATTAAGAGTGCTTTGCCTGGCGGTATTGTTTTATTTGTTGCTGTTCTGATATATTAGCAGGCTAGGACATTATTGTCAGTGCTTGAAATATATGCATGGATGCATGTACGTACGTAAATATGTAAGTAAATGAGCACCCTTCAACTCTCCTGAGGGAACAGAGACAGAAGTGGGGGGGGGGTGAAGGATCAGCCTGGCTGAGTCGTTCCTGATCCATGTAGTTGTTGCAGCTGGGAGGACTCCCAGGCATCTGCTTGCGTCTTAAATGCCATTCTTTTATGAACTTTACCTCTTCCTTTACTTAGTCTAGCTTAAGCAGAACAAAAACACACTGAATAAAGGAAGAGGTTCTTGCTGAATTCAGGAGACTGGTTCTCAGAAAGCTGTTTGGCAGGCTGCATAGTCTTCTGCTTTTCTGCTATTCTCTTTAAAACGCCTTCAGCATGGGATCCACACAGGAGATCCTTGTCTTAATGTTAAGGATCTTCATCTTTATATGGTCTGGAAGGTGCTGTGTCCTCAACAAGCCATCTCTATGAATAACAGACCATGCATCTGCTGCCCTGTGTGATGCATCCAAATCATCATAACCATATTTCTTGGAGTGCTTGGTAACACAATAGGTCATGGAGTTCAAGCATTTTCTGCTTCATGTCCTTACTTTGTATACCCTATGTCTTGGCTGAAAGGTAAACATGTGGGTCTCACAGTTTAAAAGCAGCTTAAAGCCTAGAAGGATGGACCTAGCAGAAAGGTCAACATTTTTCCAAAATCTCTTTTGTAATCTACTCAAAATATCATAGAGAATAAGGTTTCTGCATCAAGCCAAACTGGATCCTTTTCTGGAATCCAGGAAAAGCAACAGCACAACTGGTTCAGACAGAAGACTCTTATAAAGGAATTTGTGGGATTACATGGCCCTACTGAAATGATTGTGTTTCCTAGGAGCTGCGGGGGGGGGGGGGGGGGTTGGTATGGCTCCAAAGATGAACTGGTTAATATGTCCTCCAGGACATTCGTGACTAGAAGAATAGCAACTGCTTTAGCCTTAGGTGGGGCCAAAAACAATACATGTGAGCTGGGCCTCAAGTGTTCCTTAGCTTTCCAAAGGAACTCTTATGTTATGGACAGCATATCCAAAGGAGAAAAGGAAAAATAATCTGTTGCAGAATCTGAAGCTAAGGAGTCCTCAGTGTTTGATTTGTATGAATCAACAGCACAGGGGATCTTACCAATGTAAGTAGTTCATCTACTTCAGAATCATGGTAATCAGAACAAACCAGAATCAGCAACTTGATGTTCTACTCTTCTTCTTTTTTTAAAGGGCTCCAAACGCTTCATGTTTTTTAGTGCTTGCTGTATGGATTTCAGAAAAGATATGAAAACCTGAGCCACCTGGACAAGTTGGCTGGCAGCACTGCCCAACCTTGGCTGAGGAGAGATGGCTAGGACTGATTTGGTCTTCAGAGCCTTTTGCCTAGATGTTTCAGATACAACAACACTGGGAGCCTTAAGTCGAGGATGTTAAAGTGAGTCTAAATTCTATCTCCAGAAGACTCTTCATGGATAAATATCCTGGTAATGCCACCCTCAAAACTGGTAATAAGAACTTGCTCCTCCAACACTAATAGGCCCTTGGTATCATGAGGTTTAGAAGCGTTGTTGGTCTAGTATAATGTCAGATGCCAAAGGCATAGTGGTTGCATCAGAGTCCTCAGCTGAAACTGACTCCATACAGGAGTCCTCCCATCAGGGCATTTTTTGTCTGAGACTTCTTCCCATACTGCTTGTTGGAATGTTCCTTTTTTGGCAGACATTTTCCCATACATTTTCCAGAGACTTCGGATGAGGTCATGGCAGCTTGGAATCAGACATGCATCCCCTGTTTTGGTTGTGAACTCTTACAGTGACTGCCTCCTTTTTTGGACAGTCCTTGAGGAGAAAGTTGCACCATGCAGACAGGGTTCAACATCATGCTCTATGAAATCATTTTTAGGAATCGGCTCCCGGCATGCTATATAATATGTATGAACTTTCACAAAGGTTTTATGTATCATATTCAGAATCAAAATCAGGCATTAGCTAAAATGATTGTTACTTCTAAGAAAAGATAATAAAAATCCCCTCTGTGGTTATTTCTCTGGCCTTTGGAAGCAGAATATCTGATAGATCGACATGGTAGCAAACATGCAACACATGATTCTGCACAGTAAGAAACATCTGCAAATGATGCTGGTTGATGCACCTATTATACCACTGGTATCTTTACACAGTGGTGGGAGAGTGCTGGTCAAGACAAGGAAAAACACCATAAGTTGGACCCTCCAGTTGGGCTTCCTCCAGGCAGGCATCTAAAAACTAGGGACTGCCAAAATGAATACTTATATGAAGATCATTGGGATGCTTACATTAATCTCCCAATATAATGGCACAGCACTCGCATTGGTGGATAATTCTGGTTTGCTTAATGGCTGTAATCATTTTTCCATCAAGGTCTCTGCAATTTGTTGAAGGCATGTGTTATATTGATCTAGAAATATACTATTATTTGATGCTTTTTGTAAAGTGCATCTACTGTGAGGAATGCCATTTCAAATGAGCTTTTTTATTCATTGAAATATCTCTTGGACTAAAAGTACCTGTGGTAGTAAATAGAATAACCATTTATTATTTTAGCAGTAAATAATTATGTTTTTGGAGATGGTCATTTTTAAGACAATTATACAACATTTACTCGAGATTGTGCTTAAAGAACTGGACCTTTCAGGATATCTAGTTTCCCTAAAATCCAATATTCAACTTTCTTTAAACGTTTTTCTTCTCTTTTGGCAATATAGGATGGCTTACTAGTATGAGGCACTGTGACTGTCAACACGTTTGCACCTATAAAGTGATTTATCAACTTCTATGTATTGGTATATTCATTTTTAGTATGGTCTCAGTTAGCTGTCTGCTATATCTGGTTATTTTAAAATGAACTGAAGGGGAATATGCAAGGCCTATTTCTTCTTTGAAAATCCATATTGATACCCACCTTTCTGAATTACTACAGTATTCATTTTTTCAAGATTACTAAATATTGTTGTCTTGGTCTAGCAAAAAACATGGGTGGTAGACTTCAGAGAGAGCCAAAGTGTCAGCTGTCCTTATGTTCTGGATCACATTATCCCAGTTAGGGTGATGTATGGTTAACATTCACTTTCATGAGGGACCTCTCATTGCAGTACCAGGGAAATTGAGGACTAGTCGTTTGTAAATAAATATAAAACATATCTGCCCATGTCTAGGACTTCACTGTTTAATATCAAGTCCATGCAGAATACACTTGTGTGGGTTCAAATCTGTTCCAGTTAGTGGTTCTAGAGATAGTTACAGAGACCAGGCTGGATGAGATCACCATGCTTATTTGAAGGTTGCGATTCCACCATAGTTCTCAGTTATCCCCTGCCCTAGGTTGGATAATATTTGGTGGTATGACATCAATATATTTTTGTACCAGGCAACACATGGGCCAGATCATCAGAAGAATTATCAGCTCGTTTGAGTTGCAAGTACATTGCAGAGTCCTTATATATCACCCAGCCTGCCAACCTGGGAACTTTCTGCAAGAGTCTCATTGTTTACCTGGGCAGAACCCTGATCTCAGTGTATTATTTTCGGCTATAGCCTACGTTATACACCAACATAATCCTGACAATTACAGAATACTAACATTTAGATACAGATTGAGTGATGATGATTATACAAATAACAGAGAAAGCTAGAATAATTTGCAATACAAAAAATCCTTAACAGGCAGGCTTATTGACTACAATATTAAATTTAATGGTTAATAGTGTTACACATGATTGCGCATTGCTGTCAAAAGATACTACAAGTTAAGTAACTGCTTACAGTAGAGACAGGGTATGCTGCTCCTGTTGCTGTAGAAAATGAAATATACAAAGAATAAAGAAGGCAGGGTGACTGCATGGGACAATAATGATTATGGGAGAGAAATGAGTGACAATGAAAATGGAGTGTAATGCAGTGTTTCCCACCACTGCATGTAATGCAATGGTGGGAAACAGTTAATTAGGAGGGAAGGAGTATGCCATACAAACTAGAGTGTTAAAACAAAGAAATGGGAAAGGTGGTTGAAGACATCCTCATTTACGCAGCCTAAGGTTACTTATAAAGTTTCATCTATGGTGACCTCCTTACTTGGGTCAAAAATGACTCCATAAAAACTCAAAGGAACCTTTCCAGTTCATGGAAAGATGTTCTTTACTCAGATGGGTACCTCCAACACTCATATTCAAGCACACTCATTAGGTTTGGTGCCCTCTCCAGGGTCTGACCACAATCTGATAACATTTTTTCCTGGAAATATATTCCATGGGTCATGCAATATTCAGTCTGTTTGGTGCAAACATTTTCTTACTGATGATTTGATTCCCTTACTATTCCAGCTCCTTGAGAAGGCTGTTGCTGACCCAGACCTAACAGTGGCACCTTATAACTGATATATTGGGTCTATATCATATAGTCGAAGCTTTAGATAATCAAATACCTAAAGCTCGACGGCTAAACAATGAAAGCTATAAACCACGAAAGGCCACTTTTGCAATTTTTTTCATAGGGAAAAAATTTGCTTGGCCATTATCGGGAATCTGCCCTTTTCTCCACTGTAGAGCAATCTCGGAGTTGGTATATTTAGTTAGAGGGGGTGTGGGAGACACAGGGGGTGAAGTCCTCCACATGAGGGGTGTGTAGGGAGCGAAGCCCCCCACTCGATTAGGGTTTTGAAAGTTGTTTTTTTTTTTGGTCCGACCAAGTCAATTTTTTCCCTGTGAAAAAATTCATGGAAATGGCCATCCGCGGTTTACAGCTTTTGCTGTTTAGGTGTTGAGCTTTAGGTATTCAATTACTTAAAGCTTCGATTATCTAATATAGACCTGATATATCTCCACGGTTCAGAATCATACCTCTCAACCTCTTTGCTCAAGAAATCTTGACAAACCCTTAAATAACATTCACAGCTCAAGCATTTCAAATACACTATTACACAAAACAGAATGCTTCTGATTTACAAAGCTGTCCAGTTCCTCGTAATAAAACTATGAAAAGTGTAGAGGACAAATTAACTGTTTATTAGAATGAAGAAAGTCCTATCAGATAATACAGCTTTTGCTTCAACCACATAAAAAATCCATAATCTCTGCTTGTTTTTAATACTACTTTCAGTTTATCTAATCACACTTTAAGATGCAGCTAGATGCAATTAAACCAATATTCTGAAAAAAAAAAAAAAATCTGCACACAATGTGAAGTTAAACTTGGATTGTAACATAATTCATGCTGTATGTTCTACTGTCATACTAAGGACTTATCTTTTTTCTCTCTCACTGATGACAACAGACATCCCAAACATCATTTTCAAGGTCTGAAATCTGATTTCCCTCTGACGAAATAGCTTGGTCTACTGTTGGTCTACCTACAGTGCATTTTAAAGCAGATGCCTAAAATACTACCAAAAATTATAATAAAAAAATGCTATAACAATGCAGAAATCCATTCAGAGTAATTAAGCAATTTTCTGACACTTCTATTTGAACATTAAATAACACAGTTATACGATCTCATAATATCATGCATGGTTTTGACAGTCTGTACATAACAACTAATTTGTTGCAGTAAATAATCTCAAATGACAGGTGGCATGACACCCACTTTGTTATCTGTCCATAGCTGTGGCTGATAGTATAAGAAGAGACAGAAAAGTTCTTGCACTTAGTATCTGTCTTGTAACTACCTGCTGACATCTTCATTAAATCATCTCATCACTGGTACAATCATGAAGAAATACACTGCCACATAGTCTCAGAGAACTCATTAATTTAAAATGCTCAGGAACCACTGCAATAAATATCAAAACAGATAAATTCTACAGAATGTGCTAAGCAGGAATCGTAAATTAATATTGGCATACAGAGCTACAGACATTCATTACCTCGCTGGAATGTGTTACCTGAAGCTCATAATTTCTAGGACAGCAAAATTCTACCACATTTGTATGATATTAGTTATTTCCTTTGGGTTAGATGGAGTAGTATTATCGTGTATAAGCACTGTACATAGCTGATCATTAGTTCTTAGCTTTCTAGTATAGTTAAAGAAAGATTTCTAGTTATTTTTCATTACACTGGCTATTAAGCTTATTCAGCTTTGAGCTTCTTAGCAGTTCCCTTAACATCTTTAATAATTTAAGTGTACATTTAATGTATGTAGAATAAGATCTCTTAACAAGCATTAACTAATGTCTTTCTCTCGTATTTATAATTTATTTATGCAGGTATTTCACCATAGAGTTTGGTTTTTAAACCTCTCACTATATTTGGTGCAAATACACACTACATTTTCAATACAACTATTTAAGTAGAAGTAGAAATCATAGTTGTGGGTAGGGGCTTTAGCAAAGTGATCCATCAGAGGAGGATTACAGAATAAATTTTATTTAAGTCATGAAGTAACCAAATGTTTGGTTTTGTGAAGTCCCTGAACTCAAGAGGTATTTGTAGGGGAAATACCACCAGTTTTAAGGGAAATAATGATCGCAATCTCCCTTTATCTCATTAAGCCCCTCACCCAGAACACTGCACAATAATCTCGATTTAAATAAAAATATTGTGGTTAATATTATCAAAACATCTTTTAAACCAAACAGTTCTACTACAAATGTGTATCACTAACTCCTTTTTTCAGTATCACTGTCTGAGCACTGAGGTTCTGCTAAACTCAGACCAGAAAGTATCCATCAAGACATTATGTCATACAACTTTTTTTACAATCCTATATACAGCATTCAAAACTTATAACAGGCAAAAAGAAACTAGTCATTAAATAGAAAATAAGCTAAAAAGGAGACAATGTTTCCTTTTAAATGTAGGTATGACATTTGTTTTTTTCTCCATTCAGTATGGGAGATGTAGGAGTTTAGTGATGGATTCACATAAGCAAGTAAACAGACTTACATAAGAACCATGGTACCTCAGAAGCTTACTGAATAAGGTACCAATATGCATTGGACTTTTAATTTCTCATCTAACAAGTCTCTTAATACTTCACCGGTTGTTAATGCATCAGTTTTCAAACCATGTTCATCATACTGTTCTTTTCCTCCACGTTAAAAACAAACAAATAAATAAATAAAAATATTTAATACAGACAATCAACACTGTTACATTCAAGGGGACCAGCTGACGATACATTTAATGATAACAGCTGTTTTATTCTTTTCCGGAATAATTTACCACAACAAACCTTTCTGATATGGTTAATGTCATGCACAGGTTTGTGTGACATGCTGTAAATAAAACAGGCTCTACCAGCAGTTTTGTGTTCTTTTTCCATGTACTTTTACTGGGCTAGCAATGCTGATGCAAGGTTCCTATTATAAGAAAAATGACAGAGAAAATACACAACGAGGTGTTTACTTTATCAGAGAATGCAGTCATTGGCCGCCCATTAACTTCAACATTTCTGCAAAGCACACCAACATTTTATGTTCATAAAATTAAAACAGAAAATGTATGTAGCTCATCTAAGAAAAATTTAGACAGAAAATCTAAACTTTTTTTTTTTTTGCATAGAACCTTTGCTTAAACCATTGATGCTAAATTTAAAACATTACAACCTGCATGGCAACAACAACAAATAAGTAAATAAATAATGTTTATTGATCTCATTACTCTTACTACTTAAGTGATTCTCCTGACTTCTGTTTAAGGGAGATGATGATGTATAGTTTTAGTTCTTACCATCAATCAAAATGGTTACTTAAGACATATGAAAGACAGCAAAGGCTAAATGAACTGTTCTTGTCACAATATCTTGCTACAAAGGGAAAATCAAAATGTAGAAAAAAAATCAGCAAAAACCCTGTTAATTATCCGTTTAAAACTAAAAGACACTCAGCCCTGATTTTGCGAAAAATTTGTGCAACTCACTTAACTGCATCAAAATTCAAAATCGCCTGGACAAGATTGCATTCTCTCCTGTCTTCTCACTCTGGCCACCATCTATAACTACTCTGATGTGGAGATAAAGTGGCTCACAGACGAAGTATGACTGCAGCTCACACCAAGTGTGGGAACTAGATAGGGGGAAATCATGAACACCATCACATAACTAAATACAATTAGCATGTTTTTATCTTATTGGATTTGATTACTTCTCATGGCTTAATTTTTAGTCAGACTGCATGAAATAGTTTGACTGCATCCCCATCACGTGTGTGGCCCAAAACTGCAGATCCCACAACCCTAAAAAGTTAAACTGTAAACTACATCACGATCGCTTATAACCAACAAAAGTCTTCAGCTCATCTAATGGGATCCTCAGGCATTACCAAGCGAGCTAAGAATTAACCCATCCTAGTCCTGCACATGCACCTCCCCCCAGTGTGGCCATGCTGGTGCACCTCTTACAGGAGATGCTCGGTAGGTAACCTTAGATGGTGCTCAACTGACTCAAGTCAACATGAAAAAGCAGTGAATGCTCTCCAAGACTCTCATCCTGGATTGAAATCACTCACTGATACCTTTCAAAATAATTTTATATCTGCTGCTTGAATCAGTGATCAGATATTGGCTGTCATTACCAGAACCTCCTCACATAAGTGGGTATAGGGACAAATACTGACCAGTAAAGTTTCATTCTACTCCCTTGGCTCTTGTTTTATCATCATAGTCTGGTGTAATATTTACAGTAGCACTGCTACTAAACCAATGGCTTGGCCAGTGACATGATCAATTCTACCTTCACTCATGAACAAGTCTCCAAGCGGCTATACAATCCTCCACCTGAGGCATTTGTTTCCTTCCCCACACATACTTAAAGGGAATAATTCTGTTTTGTTTTTGGTGGGGGGGGGCAATCCCATATAATTTGGAGGTGGTGATTTTCATACCTTCCCATTTAGCAGCAAATTGCTCCAGTGAGCACTGATGATCATTGTCACTTGCAACTAACACAACATTATCTGCAAACAACAAAATTGCCAGTCATGTCCCCAAACTATTCTCCAGAGCTTAGCTGCAGACTGATAGCCTGCCTGTGATGATCTCAAAAAAAAAAAACAGGGTAAAAATGATATACCTTTGTCAGAATCTTACATACACTATGAATGTATTCAATGTAACACCAAGAATGTGGACATAGCTCTCAGTCCTTGGATACAGGAACCAAACAAAAGAGCAATAATCCAGGGGCCCAAGATTGGTGAGACACTTCCCACAAGACAGTCATATGCCTTCTCTATGTCTACAAAACACATGCATACAGTAATGGACAATGCCAAAAACCATCTTCCTATATCTTTGCAAGGATAAAGAGCTGTTCAACTGCTAGGAAAGAATCTGCATTTGAATCAGGCACTCGGCTATTAGGCAAAGTCATCTTTCCAGCATCACAGCATACACTTTTCCAAGAAGAAGAAGGAGTGTAATTTCTCTGTAACTGGAAGGCACATACACCCATCCTCCTATTTGAAAAGAAGGTCCTCAACCCCACACTGTCAATCCAGGGGCACTCACAGCCTTCCATACAAGACTGAAAAGACGCATTAACCATGGCACTCCAACAATGTCTGGTAGTTCATCAAATAAACCGTTTCATAAAAAACTCCTCTACTTCATAAAATGTTTCAGATGTTTTTCTTCTGTCTTTTATAACCTTTTTCATCTTATTTTAATTCTTTCCATGGGTACAAAAAAATTCAAAAGCATGTTATACCATTCTTTTCCCATGAACATAACTTACTTTTAACTTCTATAATTTAATTTTATTCTCGTATTTTCCTCATCCTGTCGTTTTCTCTTTTTTCCTTTTTCTTATGATTTTATACTTTTCATATAACAGCTTATGCCATCTCTTTTTCATTTACCTTTCTAATTAGCTAAAGTAATTTTTGCCTTTTTGCCAGTTAGCCAAAATAACTGACAGAAATGGGGTCTCTTTCAGATTATCAAAGTTTTAAGATGTTGAAATGCATATGGTCAAGACAGTCTGACATTTTAAAATGACAAAACAGTTTGTACCAAGATAATTTCCCCCATTGCCAATACAGTCTGATCTCAGAGCCTGTATATATAATTATCAGGGGGTGTGGTGGGTGCAAGGAGGCTTGCCCCCTTCAAAAGCAGTGTCTGTTTTCTCATTTTTTGAGTTTGTAAAATATTTATCATATCATCTCAACCTAATGAATTTCAACTTTTGAAAAATTCAATAAACCAAATTAGATACAATAAATGACCTGACAGATTTTTTTAATTACCCCTCTTCTTACAAAGTTCAGAGTTGAGCTTAAACTAAAAAAAAATATCTGTAATGAACCTTATTCCATCCAAGTGGGAAACATACATTTCCCCTAGATATACATTTTTCCCTAAAACATAAGTATTCAACATATATGGCTTTTTCTGAAATGACAAAAACTTTTATATTAATCCAGCATTTTTTTTATTTGTACCACTGTATCTCTACATTGACTTATTGCACTGTTACACTAACCAAATTCCACTCCTAAAATATTTATTTCTTCTGTGAAAAATATATATTCCACTTATTTCTTATTTCACCAAATCCCTTATACTTCATTTTAATTGCAAACCAGCTGTATTTAACAACTTTTCCATTCTTATCACAACCTCATTCATCCATCACTTTTTTCTTTTCCTATTAGAACCAAGTCATCCACATATGCCATACATATTGGTAATATAAATATTTCTTCCATCTCTCATTATCCTTCCCTCATTCCATATATCCATACATACATGCATACATGGCTGCATTCTTGCATTCATTACTAATACAAATACTCATTGGACAACCCTATTTTATTCCTCTCAATACTTTTTTCCCCCAAACATCCATTTATCATAACTTGTGCCCATGACATTTCATGAAATTTCTTTAATATATTAATATTTTTCTCCTATATCATATGCCTCTAAAGTCTGCCATATTGCTTTATGCCTCACTTTATTAAGCACTTTAGCTACCTCAAATGCTACCAATTATACCTATATTTTTTGCAGTAGCATCTCCACTACGTATTTCATTAATTAGCATTTCTTTTAACATCTCTCCCTTTTACACCATAAAACTTTTATAATACTACATTCCACACATTATCCATGCTTTTTTGCAGTATTTTCAACAATATTTTTAGTCCATATTCTCTATCCTTATAGGACTCATTTGTTTTAGATATTTACATGGAAAAAGAATAAAAGTAAATATGATCACTATCACATAAGTGCTCTTCCAGTATACATTTGTTTGTCCACTTCACCTTTATCAATTTATAACACTCCTAAATTAGATAATTCAGTCCTGTTGCTGGTCCATTTTTACCTTCTTTTATCACCTTCTCTATTTCACCTATTCTTATATCATTTAAAAATTCAGATATGCTTATTTCCCTTCCATTCTCCTTGCCCATCAGTTTCCTCTTTTCCATAGATTTTCTCTATAAATTTCTCAACCACTTCCATAATATCTTCTAGCTTATATTTTATATTTCCTTCACGTCCCATCCATCCTTCCTTCTTTTAGTTTACTATCGCCTCATTCTCCTTTCAGAAAAATATTGCTTATATAACATCATTTTTACTTTTCTCTGTTAAATCTGTTTTTCTAATTCCAATTATTTACTCACTATAGCGTTTTCTCTTTAATAGTTATGTATCATTTCTTTATATTCCTTTATCCTTTTATTCTTTTCTCTATTATATGCATATTTATATACTTCTCCTTATACACTATCCAAAATGTGTACATTTTTTTATTAAACTGTCTCATTGTTATGTAATCTTTCCTTTATTCCTTATGTCTTCCCCTTTCTAAACTCTGCAGTTAATCTCTTTATACCTTCCCCTCCTTAATTATGTCTTCCCCTTTCCTTGTCCATACTGTTCTATGATCTGAAAACTATTCCATAAGTACTACTTCTGTTATTTTTTCATGCCTTTACAGTAAATTATATAATCAATTTCAGTCTTAATAATTCCCCTTTTAATTGTCCCTTTTCTGTTCCTGTATCCAGGACGGTTTGTAAGCTCCTCAGCCCCCCAAGCCTTTTTGTGTTGGAGGGAAGTCTTCTAGCTTAACAATGGGAGTGGTAAGCACTAGATAACCAATCTACCACATAAGGAGTGGTTTCTGGCCCAGAAATGCTGTTTGGGCAATTTTTCCATCTCTCTCAACTTTCTGATTTAAAAGCTGCATTTGCACTTGTTTCCTTCCTGTAACTCGTCTACAGCAGATACAGATTCTTGGTTTTAGCACTTGAATTTGCTTATTCTTGTTCAGAACTTGTTGTAAGCACTAAATAAGCTACAAATTACTACAGCACTTAACCTTCCTCATTACCTAGAGGAAAACAGTTTTTGTACTTGCTTTCCTCACTTGCTTAGAGAAAAACAGCTCTTGTACTCACTTTCCTCACTTGTCTAGAGGAAAATAGTTTTTTTATTCAAGCATGTCCAAGGGTCAGCTCCCAGTGTTCTCTCCTGTCTATCTGATGAATCTAGGCATCTTGGGGAAATATAGCAATTGCCTCATGTACACAGACAATGCTCTCCTCTTACCACCCAACACTACAACTTGCGAGAGATGCACTTATCTAGCCAAACTGGAGGTAAAGCTCTCTCCATCCAAGACTGAACTTGACAGTCAAGAGGAGAAGGTAAGCACTTGCACCACACCACACTCATCACATAGTCCCACTAAACCTACACCAACAAAATCCACACATAGAAACACAAAACATTCGTGGAGGCTCTCAATAAAAATCTGCTCAAGCAACCGAGACCTGAAAAGCAGAAACACAATCTGCCTCCACCCCCCCAACACTACCCAAATGACACATAGCCCACAGACTCAGTGTGCCACTCAGCCACATCCCATAAGGCAAAGCAACGTACCCAACACACTATTCATAGGTGACTCTATAGTCAGGCATACTGATGTCCCACTCACCAGGCTAAACAAGGAGAAGGTTACTGTCAGCTGCCTGTCGGGTGCCAGGTTCCGCCACATAACCCATGCATTCAGGTCACTCCACAACAAGTACAAATATGACTCTGTCATTGTCCTTGTTGGTGTGAACGACCTGAGACATACCTCCCTGGACTACATGGAAAGAGACATGGAAGAGATCTCTGATCTTGTAGCCCAGGCAGGTATGACCCTAGCCCTGAGTAGCATCCTGCCATCGCCCAGAATGATACTGCAGTACAAGGACAAAATGACTGACTTCAACAATTGGATTAGCTTCTGGTGTCATTCTAAGGGGACCCAGTATCTGTCTGCCTGGGAAGACATGGTCGACAGACCACGATGTTTTGCCTGAGATAGCCTGCACCTGTCACCCCTGGGATTATGGATACTGGCTAAAGCTCCTGCCACCCCTATAGGGCTTTTTTTAGGCAAGGTTCAAATGACAAATTCACCACTGTAACAGGAACAGGCAAGTAAAACAGAGGGGTAATACTACTCAATGCTAGAAATCTAAATCGCAAAATGCACTCCCTCGAGGCACTCCTTAAAATGGAGAACATCGATATCTGTGCAGTGACTGAGACCTGGTTCAAGGCTCCACTGTGCAGCCCTGCATTACCAGGCTATAACTCATACCACACTTTTCGGCCATATAACCTAGACCGGAACACCAAAGGCGGAGGTGTGTCCATATTCATTAAGGATATCCACACCTCCAGGCTAGTTGCTCATCATAAAGCATCCAAGGTTATCCAATTGCAACTAACTCTAGGCAAAACTGCAATCCATATTGTAGCTTGCTACAGATCCCCCACCATGCCCCAGGATTCCCACTCCTCTTTTCTTGATATACTGGAAAATATTAGTGTTCAACCAAACACCTTAATAATGGGCGAGTTTAACTACCCCACCATTAACTGGGAAAACTACTCATGTACCAACTCCTTTGCTCAACACTTTCTGGAATTCATAAATTCCAATGCCCTGGATCAACTTATCCACAACCCCACCAGGGGCAACAATATCCTAGACCTAGTCATTACCAACATGAGTGACCGGTGTTCCACACCTGAAGTCAACTCCTCGTTGGTCAGATCAGACCACGAGCTAATCACCCTAGATTTCAACATCCCACCCCCACTCCACATTAAGGAAACCATGGTAAAAAATTTCTCCAAAGCCAACTTCATTCTTCTTAAGACAGAAGGGGCGAACTTCATGACACCCATGCAGATGGACGATACAGTTACGACTGCTGAATTCTACAAAAATGCACTCTATAATCACTTACATGAGTGCATGGATCATGCTATCCCAAACAGAACCAAACGCTATCCTCAGAAAAAAAGGAAGCCAATTTGGTGGTCCCCTGCTATAAACAAACTCTACAACAGAAGGAAGAAACTGTTGCAAAAGAGAGTAAAATCCCATGAGTGGAGGAGCTCCCTGGTCAGCCTCAGTAAGAAGCTAAGATCCCTTATAAGATCCTCCAAAGCTAGCTATGAAAAGAAAATCGCCACTGATTCTAAGGACAGCCACAAAGCATTCTATAGCTATGTCAGGAATCTCAATGGCAACACCCAGATCTGCTCTGAGTTACAGCACAACAGCACAAAAATGACAGAACCAAATGATATTGGTTCATTGCTAACTTTACCTCCCTCTCACCTCCTAAAGGGCACATATCTATACAGGAAGAATGCAGAGTCCCTGTAATCACAATTACGCAGGTACAAGCTGCACTCTCTAAAGCCAAAAACGCAGCATCCATGGGACCAGACAACATCCCAGGCTATGTTTTACACGAACTTCAGAATGAACTGGCTCCCCACCTAAGCATCATGTTCAATCATAGCCTCACATCAGGCTTTGTGCCCACTGAATGGCGCAAAGCAACAGTTATACAACTCCACAAAGGGGGAGCCACCACTGATCCCAGGAACTATCACTCTATTAGCCTGACGAGCCTGGTCTGTAAGGCCATGAAACATATCATCATGGAACTCAAACAAAGACATTGGTAACCTCCAAACTCTGGACCCCTTTTTCTTTACAAGTGGAGTACCACAGGGTTCAATCCTGGGACCTCTCCTGTTAACCTGTACTTCAGAGAAGTAGATACCAAACACAGAAGGCCTTTGGCTAACGAAGTTCGCAGATGACTGCAAACTAGGAGCCATAGTCGAGTCCCCAAATGATGTGGACATCCTACAGAAGGGCCTCACTGAGACAGATACCTGGTCTCAGAGCCATGGCCTCAAGCTCAATGCCAAAAAGTGCATTGTCATCCCCTTTGGTAAAAACTCTGTACCCATGAACTACTACTTAGGCGGCAGTCTACTTGACAATGAATGTGTGATAAGAGACCTTGGGACCCAGGTGGACAGTAGTTTCTCCTTTGATAATCACATTGCCACAGTAGTATGGAAATCCTTCTGCATGGCACACATCACAAAAGGGTTTTCATCCAGGAAAAAAAAAAAAAAAAAAAAAAAAAAAGAGGTCATTGTTCTCCTCTACTTGACACTCATTAGACCCATTATAAAGTACAATGCCCCTTTTGGAATGTACCTCACAAGACATCTGCAGCAGCTGGAAAGGCCACAGAAGTATCTCACAAAGAGGATTACTGGCCTCAAACATATGCCCTACACTGACCTTCTCAAAAAACTCCAGCTTTACTCCGTAGCATATCACCTACTCCGAGGTGATCACTTCTTAACATATAAAGCTATGTCAAACCCAGAGCTGTTGGATATGATGCACCTGTATGCCAAGCATAGATCTCTCCTCAAAAGTCTGTAGGAATACAGGGATAGGGCCTTGTGGCGGTCTGCACAGGACATACTACTTGTGTCCTGTATTCTTTTAGTGAGTAACCTCTGTGGAGATTCCAGTTGTTGGATATGCCTGGATAGGTACATACCAAAGGGAGCACTGTACTCTATGATAGGTCTGATGAATGCTGAATACAGTGGAACAATGACTTCCTTGGACTTAGATGCCATACCTTTGTTTATAAGTTGCACAACATAAAATGATTTCCTCACCACTGTAGACACGTGATGATCCAAGGCTACATTACTATCTATGTTTTTCCCCCAAGTCCCTGACTACTGGGTGAACTCTAAGGGGTGTGTTGTCAATGTGATAGTTATAAAGGATGGATGACTTCCCAAATGATACCATTATGCATTTCTTGGCATTTAGTTTTAGTCCATGACTCTGACACCAGTTGTTTGTCTGAGTCAGCCCCTCCTGGAGAACATTTGTGTCAGTGTGAGATTCAATGACCGCTCCTAATCTGCAAATTCAGTCATCCACAGACCATGGACATTGGCCTTGATGTCTGAGAAGTAAATGCCAAAAATGAGCGTCCAAGGACTAATCCCCGAGGGACTCCACTTGTAACTGGCCTCTTTGTAGAGGTGGACTCCCCCAATTCTAACTTTCTGGGTCCTGTCTATGAGCCAGTTGGTATCAACTGGGTGACATATGGGTTTGTGCCGAACCTCTTGAGTTTGTCAACAATGCCCGAGTGGGGTATTGTGTCAAATGCCTTGGCCAGGTCAAGGTAGGCAGTGTGAACAATTTTGTCTTCATCCATTGCTTTGGTGAGCTTCTCAAAGAAGTCCATCAGGTTGCGCAGGCATGATCTGCCCTTTACGAAACCAAACTGGGTTGGATCCAGTGTCTGTACGTTTACTATGTCTCTACTGATCATCTCCAGGATAATTCTTTCCATGGCTTTACATAGTAAGACTTATGAGTCTGTAGTTTCCAGTGTCTGTAGATGGCCCACCTTTGTGCAGAGGGATGACTGCTGCTTTTCTCCATTCATGAGGCAGGAAGCCTGTTTGGAGGCTACAGTTAAATAGCCATTCCAGAGGCCTTGATAGGTCATGCTTCATGCTATTTAGAAGGAATTCTGGGATATTGTCTGGGCCCATTGATTCAGTGTTCTTGGTCTTAGAGAGAGCATCAAGGACCTGTTCCCTAGGGGGAGTTACATTTGATAATATTTCCTGAGGGAAGGTTGAGGGGAAGAGGGCAGCAAAGTTGGAGCTGAATTTATCAGCCAGTAGGTTTGCTATATCTTCTGGCTCAGTATAGGTGGCTCCACTTACAATGAGCTCTGCACACAATTGTGTATTCCCTTTGAGGTTGCAGACATAGCTAAAGAATGCTTTGTGGTTGTCCTTGGGCTGGGAGGCCAAACTTATCTCAAATTTGGCCTTGCTAGACTATTTGTCCTCTGAGTTGTTTGTTTAGTTTAATTAGAGCACTTTTATCCTGCTGGGTGCTGCACCTAATTTTTGCCATGATTTTCTCATTCCTGTTATACATCCGAGTGATTTTGTGATTCCACCAGGGTGGCTCCTTTTTTGAGTTAGTTCTGTACTGCTTCCTGATGGGTACAGCTACTTATATACAGCTGTGAATAGTTCTGCATAGGCAGAAGTGTTCTCAGGGTTTATAGGGGCTTGAAATTTTGCCAGGTTTGCACTTAATAGCAGGAGATCAGCCTTAGAATAGGTCCTGAATATCACCGGTTTAGCTGGGAGTCCAGGTTTTATTTTTACTTCAAAGGAGGCCATTTTATGGTCTGACCTTATCAGGGAAGGCATTACAGTAGGGGGTGTGCAGCACTCTCCCAAATTAGTGAGTACCAGATCCAATATGGTTGCACTGCTGGTTGATGTACTGACTATCTGGTCCAGGGAGTTTGTGTTTTCAAAATCCAGGAATCTCTGTGCTTGTACGTTTGATGTCGTATAGTATTCCCAGTTAATAGCGGGGTCATTAAAGTCCCCTGTGAATATGGTATTGGGTTGGATGGTTAGTGTTTCTAATAAAAGTTTAAATACATGGTATGCATTTCCTGGATCATAGAGGGGCACCTATAGCTTGCAAAGAAGTGGTATTGGATTTTACCTGTGGTGATTTGAACATGGAGCAGCTCAAGTGAATTGTCCTGTTTGACCAGCCTTGAAGTATATTTATTGTAGATATAGACACCTCTACCTTTAGTCCATGCCTGTGAAGTAGCTGGTCTAAATGTGTGGAAGGCATTATAACCCTGCACTGCTGGTGTGCTGTCTGCGGCTTTAAACCACATCTCTGAGAAGACACAGCCATCAGCATTCTCTAGGTTAAAGAGAGCTTACAGGGAGTGGAGTTTATTTGTTTAGGCTCCCTAACATTGAGCAGTAACACCTTTACATTTTCTTGGTGTTGATTTACTATGTCAGAAGTACTTTCATTTTGGCATTGCCTAAAAAGGCACTATGGGGGAAGATAATGTTTTAGCTAATATTCAAAAGCCTAGAGGGGAGAGGTGCAGATCATCCCTGGCATGCTGCTCAATGCTAGGCTCATACCAGCCTGAGACACAAATTCTGAAAGCTTTTCATTGAAGCACAACACTGCTTGCAGTTCATAGACTATGGGTTGTAGCTCAGGCCAAGCTGGCTTGCTGTCTGTTCCTTACATAAACCAGATATATCCACAAACAAGTTCCTGGTTCTCCAAGTAAATCCACTGGACTTTCAGTGATTCTTCAGGTACTTTTACACCTTCCTCTAGTCAGGCTCCATCAATGGTCTCCACTCTCAGCACTGAAATCCCTTTTCATGAGGCAAACCTATCTAATCATTGTGGCTACAGACCTTACTTTTATATGTGAAACAGCTATTATGGCACAATAACCCTTCCAAGAATACCGCCCTTCTCATTCTATTTTGAATGGGATGAGTTACGGGACCAAGATAATGGTGAAATGAAAATACTGTAGTGCCCAAGCTCACCTACAGAATTTGGCGTTTGCATCCAGCTGCTTGTGCAACTACAGGGTATACGGTCAGTAATCAAAGTAAAACTATGCCCCATTAAAGTATCATTTGCATAGATGGTCATGGATCTTGGTAAACTCTAGTAAATGTCTCCCAACACATTCCAGTAATTAATTTACCATGCCAGTTAGTGTCCTCCAGCACTACTGACATTGCAAGCATACAAGTCAATAGCTAGATAACTTTTATTACTGTTTAGCAAGGTAGGGTAAGGACTCCCAAAGAAATACTCTTGGATCACAGCACACCATTTATATCCAAGGTAATGTGTCAGCTTTGCCAGTGTTTTAAAGGAAAGCAGTTAAAGCACTATATCCCCCTTATGTGGATTAGTGGAAACATTTAATAAAACTTTGATGTCTGTGATAAAGAGGGGCATAGAACATGATGGAAAGAAGTGAGATTGGTTACTTCTGTACCTCCATTTTATTTTAGGAGGAGTGCCACAAGTTGCAACAGCATTTACCCCATTTGAGTTACTATATGGCATATATCCCAGTGGATTGGTAGACATAGAAAAGCAGGTTAGGAGGAGAAGCAGAAAAAAGAAAAAGTGTGACAGAACATTTACAAACCCGGGACATTGGTTAAAATTGTTATACCAAGAGTTAAGGAACATATAAAATGGTACAAGAGATGTAGCAGAGGGTATATTATAACATGTCAGACAAAATTTAAGCTGGAGAAGGTGTTAGCATTAGTTTACGTCTGCTGAAAATAAGTTCCTAGCAAGATGGCACTAATGTTTTAAGGTGGTAGAGAAAAATCAACAAAGAAACCCGAAAAATAATATAAACTGGAAAGAGAAAGCCAGTGCAGATACATCACAGAAATACTTTAAAGCTGCGGAATAAAGTGGACATTTCTATAGTTAGCCTGCTGGAAGGCTGGATCATAACTGCATACAGCATTGAAGCAGAAAGAAAACTGAATGTAAGAAAATCTCAATCTTTCATTTGAAGAAGAAAAAACATTTTTTGTTTTTTACTTCTTGTTCAGCTGAAGCAATTTTCTCAAATTTAATGGGATTAGTCATGGCACCAAATACTGCATATTCAGTACCACGATTAAGCTAAAACAAAACAAATGCACTGTGCATGGTCGGCCTTTCAAGCACCAGTGGTCTGAATGGGACAAGGCAATTTACATAGCTAGCATTACTGGCATAAATACAGCACATAAGCTATCACACAATGCCATGGCTGCCTCAGAAAGAAGATTCTACTAGGACTGGAGTGGCCTAGTCCTACTTTGTATTGTATAGTAGCTTCTGAAGGAAAGAAAATGGAAGGAAAGTGTAAATTAATGTCAGACACCATGAAAAGAAGAAATCATCTATCTTCCAAAGTGTGTCAAGAAGAATGAAAGAGCAGAAGATTTTGACTTGATTCTTGTGATGTCTTCCAATTCTGCTATTAACATGCCCCTTTTTGTATGATGTTATGAAATATTCATGGATTCAATTTCCACCAGTGTGCACAAGTTATTATTATTATTATTGCGGTTATGATTATCATATTTTTACCCATCTGTTGACAGGGTATGCCCATTAGACAAATTGTTCCTTTTCAAAGGTGACCCAAGGGCACTGTATGGTTAAGGGACTTGCTCTGGGTCACACAGTGGGAAACAAAGGTAGAAGGAATCAATCCCTAGGCATATGAAGCAGCTCATGAACAGGTGAAACATTAAACCTATGTGCTAACTGCCAGCGACCTACAATTATTCTCCTGCTTAGAGTATCTGCTAATTAATTCTGTAAACTTGGAATTGTTGAGAGATTCAGGCTACATTGCAATGCTTATTCCTAATCCAGATGGTCTCTTTGCACACTGGAAGGGTCTGGTTCCTCCTCATCTGTTAATGCATTTATAAAGTGTAGTCATACCTCTCAATCACTTAGACCAAGAAATCTAGACAAAGCCCAAAATAATGGGGGTATAAAGGTACAAAAATAGGTACACATTTCAAATATTCCTCTTGCAAACTTAGAAGGTTGCTAGAATAGCAGGGTTTTGGTTAGTATGCATTTTCTGAAGTATATAAAGTCTGAAACTCAAATGTGTGTCATTATTTACTAATCGAGATCAAGAAAACCACAAATTTTATGAGAAACAGACCTAAAATATGATGCCAAAATATGGACATTCTGTGAAAAATCCAGACAGTTGAGGTATGAGTATAGTTTATACAGAACCAAAGGTTTCCTGGTTGAACCACCTCCTTCAAGAAAGTAATTTGTAATGATGCCACTTGTATATATTTAAATCCGGTGCCCAGAATCATCTAGTAATGTACAGAACCATTTATTATAAAGACACTTAAAAGTATGCTCTTTGCATCCAGTATGTATTTTGCTTTCACTGACATACTATTATATTTTCTATCATCTTCTGTGTTAATATATAATACAGTTAGGGAAGAACTGAAGTCAGTCTTAACTTTACAGATAAAGAAATTATCTTCAAAAAGTATCTACTTTTATTTATTTAACTGTATTTGTTATTGGGGTACAGCACTGATCTCCTTGTATATTTTATGGACTCAGCCTGGGAACTTTACCTTGTTAAGAGACTTGCTCAGAATCATACTGTTATGTAAATGGAGGCTGAGAGAATCAAACCTTGGATCATAAGAAGCAGCTCAACAGTTCATAGCCTTAATCCTTTGCACCAGCTGCCAGACGTTACTCATGTTTACATTATAAACTATCCATTTTATGCTTATTTTACTCTGCTATTGTTTTTAAACTGTCTTTAGCTTTTGTCTCTAGTCGCAAACAATTAGGATTTTTTGACCACTTCACTCACATAAATGTAGAAAAATGAAAAATACATTTGCCTTAAAAAGTTGTCATAGGCCTGTAAATCCCTTCATATTGATGTAAAGAGACTTTCCTTTTGATATAAGCTACCTTCACCAACAGGATGCATAAGCCTGTAATTAAACTGGATTTTTGATGGAAAATCAAAATTAAAGTAACTAGTTACCACATGAATTTGTATTAATGCATACATCTATTTTTAAATGGGGATAGAGCACTAATCCAACTGAATCATTTTCACACTCACCCCCAGCCCAATGTGAACATAAATATATCAAAACACTTAGCATGAAATAATGTTGTCTACTACTGCATTATTTATTTGTTCTCCCTGAATGATAATAAGGCTCGACACAATGATGTACAAGTCCTACCCTGAGGAGAAGTCCAATACATCCTTCAATCCATGCTTAAAAGTTGCATCCGTCTCCTACAGCAACACCTTGACCAGCAATATTAGTCAAGTAGAAAACAAAAATAGACTGCCAGCCCTTTCCATACCATGGGACAATCTATAGGTGCCAATTGGCCTACCATGTCTCAGATACAGGTTACTTTTACTGGTGTGCTAGTATCCTACTAGATATACAATTCTGGCATTGCAAACATTTTTACCACCTTTTATTATTTATTTAAAATTTACATTTCTGGCACATTTGACCATAATTATGGTCTTTGCCGCAGCAGTGCCTTGCATCAATGTTTGTGTTTAGAGGTACAACCAATAGCTCAGACACAGAGAATTTTTAGTTCATTAATTTAAAAGCTTCTGAAAATCTTCCAATCAAAATGTGTGTGCCTTTTGACATATTTGGTGACAACGACAAACAATAGGTGACAAGAAACCGTGCAGAAATAGAAATACAGGGAAGGGAGTCAAAAGTGAACAGATGCATATAGTGAAAACTATCACTTTGGATCTGGAGCAGAAAAACCTAAGCAGCAGATTCAAATTGTCCTAAGCATAAGAATTGTCACACAGTATACCCTAACTACATTGTCTGGGCAGAAATTTTGCCAAACCACTTAATAAAAACAAGAAAGAAAAAAAGAAAAAAAAAAAAAAAAAAAAAAAGAAGAAGAAGTTCCAGTCTAGTTTTGTGAATTGGGCCCAGCACTGCCCCATTCAGTATGGTTGCAGAAGTTTTTTGCTCTTTTTAAAATAATCATATTACATATTTTGCACACCTTTTATTTGCGGCCTTCAGTAAATTCTACATTTTGTTTTTCATTGCTGTATACAAGTGTATGTCTTTTACTCATTTCAAATTACAAACAACTTAAGTCCCATTTCTTATAGCAAAAATGTTATTATGGAACATTGCTACTTTGACTTTTAACTAGTAAATGTGAAAAAGAACCTTTATTTGGTGATAGCTTAGAAAAACAGGAGAAAAACCTGTTAAATGACTAGAGCTTTTCTAGCTAAATGAACTGAATACATCATGACATGAGGAACAGTAGTGCAGTCTAAAAACTCAGGTTCTGAAATCCTTTATTAGTCTGGACAAAAGGTTCTAAATACAACCTACGCAATCATTTAAATCCTTATACAAGATGCCTGTAGCTACAATATCTTAACAAGGACAGATAGAATAAAAACTATAGAAATGTGAATGAAATCAGGTGGGTTTCATGAGGAATGGCAGCCTGCCCAAACCAGAATATAAAACTGTATATTTTCTTACTAGGTTACAGAAAAAAGCTGATAAGGAGGATTTGGAGTGCTGTAAAAAGTCTGACACAAGCTGGCTGAAGACAATTTGCTTACACAGACATGTTCAAGGATACAAACGTGCTTAGACCAGCATAAATGCCGAAATATCTTGACCTACATAAAAACAGATTCACAGAGTATGGCAGTTTTGGAAAAGAAATGCATTTTGTCCTATATGCAATAACATTTTTTAGAATGGCTATACACACTCACTAGTGTGTCTTTTTCACTGTGTAGTGATAGCCACCTAATGCACAGTACGTACAACCCATATTCAATACACAGTACAATAGCTTCTTATGGTATAGACAGAGTGACTGTTTTCTTTTTCATCATTTAAAATTAAAATTGTTAACTCCTTCTATTACACTTAGGTGCTGTGTGCAGACCTGTCCATTCTTTTTTCCTTTCATCTTCTTCATAGGCGAGTACTAGGCTAGCTGCCCATGTGGACCATTTTAAGCCTAGCCAGTTTCCTTTAGTACAAATCAAACTCTGTGCCTCTCAGCTGTGAAGTAATAACCTTAACCATTATGCTATCTCCCAGCCCCTTCAAATATTCTCATCCTGTTCAACAAGCTTCCACACTCTTCCTACATCTCAGATTTCTCTTATTCATTTCCACAATTTCCTTCTCCACTCATTTAAGATGCATTATAATTCAAATGTAACCCATTACCACACCACACAGTCTCCCCACAATTTGTCGTTGGTCTGGAATCCCTCTACCTCGGGTCTACTATACATGATCGAAATTTCAGAAAGCCGAAACCCATATGGCCAAAACCATATGTTCGACTCCTGAAATTTGGAAGATGCAAAAAAATAAATAAATATAATAAAACACACAACATAAACTTACTTTTTAACTGCTACCAGGGGGGCTATGCCCCCTTGCACACCCCCACACTCCCCGTAACTTAAATATACCAACTCCGAGATTGCACTACAGTGCAGAAATGGAAATCTTTCCATTCCACACTCTAGAGAGATGCAGGTTCTGCATGGTCGGCATTTCAAATGTCGATCATATGGTCTTGGCCATATGGTCTTCGACATTGGGAAATGTCGACCATGTGTACGGAACCCCTTTATCTCAGAGGTTGTCATTTTTCTACCATTTAAGAGGCCCCTGGTATCTACCAACAACATTTTATAACAAAGTGTCATATGGTACCCCTTATAATAAAGGATGTTATTAACACTTTAAATGGCGTTTTCCTCAAACTACCAATTTCATGTGGTTTCCGGTGTCTATTCTCTGCCACAGGTCAAGCAATTTCATTCTTATTTAGAATTCCCTGTCTCAAATAATATTCTCTCTCTATGAATAATCAGAGCAACAAGCATCTCAAAAGGTGTTATAATGTTTAAATATATTCTTTACTGTAAAATGCAGAGCCACCTCTTTCAAGAGCATGATAAAACAACCCTAAAACATACAGGATTCAAACTTCTACAGTATTTAAATGCCTTAGGTTTAGGGAAAGGGCTATTTATTACAGAGGTGTATACCAGGTCAGCCACTGCAGACTTTAGAATCTCTGTTATGCCGTATTGTTCTGTTCTTCCTGGACCCACTGCATTCTAAGTATACCCCTACTATGCCCCTTTACATGGTAGGCATCAACTGCCCAGAAGGGAATGCCTGTGGGCTATAAATCTCCTGTGAACAAGGGAAGGCAGTGGACTTGGAGGAGGCCATCATACTTTGGCCATCAGTTTAGTTAGTGGGTTGTATGGAGGCAAGTTCAAACTCCAGTGTGTTGGCATTATCATTACATGTGGGCAAGCAAAGGGTATTGTAAGATGCACCAACCCTTTCTGCATTGCCACAACCCTCTATTTCCCTGTTGACGTGATCTTCCTGGTTATGCTGCTTTACCTTATACTAGCTATTTACACAGAAGAAATGGGAAGCAGTAGTGCATCACCCAACATGCCCCCCCCCCCCCCACGAGAGAGGCGAAACAGCATAATGTGGTCGTTTTTCTTTTTCTTTTCCTGGTCAATTTCTCCATTGCCCGAGAAACAAACTGAACTCGAGTTATCCGGTCACTGTAAGGGATTTTACACTACTTCAATGGAGCTTGCCAAACTTCAAAAGTCAACAGCAATTGTTATACAATCAATGAAGAAGACTGCAGAGTCGTTAATATCCCAAACAAACAGTTTCTATTTTACAATGCTGTCATTAAAGACTATTTCATAACTCTAACAGATCAACTGTAGGAACTCAAGGTCAGTGCTCTTATAGCATAATCAAAGTCTCAGCTGTAAAGGACGACTAAAAGGGGTGCAGTACTTCATATGTTTTAACAGTAGTGTTCAATAATACTACATCATGAAAGCAAAAATGCCCTCCAAATGAATTAAAACAGCCCTACACAAAGAACGAGTCTCTCCTCTGAGAAAAAAATGGGTCAGAGGCTCAGAACAGTTTTTTTTTTAACAAAATAGGAGGAGAAGCAGATTTTCACTGCAATGCATAGTTGTCACATGAGCTAAGAATGTTTAGTTTCAGATCCCCAAGGCAGAACACTGCAGTACTGCTGAGGTGAGAAGACATTTCAAATCTTGTTTTGACTGGTATGTTGTACAATTTTTGAAAGACTGATTCTGTAAAGTGCAAAACTTCATATTTTACAAATAAAGGTTCCGTTTGCACCACACACTGCCAGCTTTCGGGCATATCCTGGTGGATTTTTTAACCAGTGAAAATGTAATCTGCAGTTTAATAGTACAAATTCACTTCATTCAAAATGGTAGAATGTACTGCTGAATATTTAGATGGAAACACCATTTAAACTGTATTGAATAGAGCAAAAAGTTGATGAAATGATTCTGCAAACGAGAACTTCAGAGAATGTCTATCAGTCTGAAGTCAAAAATATAATTCATTAGCTTTCATAATGCTGTTAACAGTGAACAAAGGACAGTCAAAATCAGACTGCACAAGGAGACTGTAGTCATCCAAATGGAAGTGGTCTTGTAACTGTCAGAAGTAATAATGGTCTCTTTCATCAACATCTCACCTACATGACAAACAGTCCTTTCAATATATGCACAAAGTTAATGGTTCGAGTCTAAGCAGCGTAGTATATGTCTTTTTTAGTTTAAAATGAGACTCTGAACAATGATATTCAAACAGGCAAAAACTGAAAAGCCAATATTTTGCAACAGCAATATTGCGTGTGCATACACACACACACACACACACACACACACACACAAATTGTGGGGGGGCATAGATTGTCGACAGGCTACCACATTTTCGTGTTATCAGGTGATCTCTGAAGACCCACCTTGCTGGGTTCTTAGCCTGGGTCACCTTTTCAAGTAATTAACATCCATGATAATGTCTTTGTGTCTTTCGGCTTTTCCCGGTTAGGGGTCGCCACAGCGGAACTCCGGTCCGCTAATGATTGGCAGTAGAGTTTTACGTGCTGGCTTGCCGGGCCTAACGCACAACCTTCAATGAAGGAACTCCCATTCACACATGTCGCCACACAGAAGACGCTCTAGACGCTCTGACTGAGAATCGAACGGGCAACGTCTGTGAGGCGACAATGCTACCGCAGCACCACCACCGCAGTAATTAGCATCCATGATAATAAATATCTAAATATCATAATATAATTTACTAACTGTTATAAATATGCTCATTCCTACACCCTGCAGTTTACTCCCTTTTGACTAGTAAGCACATATCTGCAAATCAAGAAAAGCAATGAAGATCTGCTTCTCCATTGCAACCAAGTGATAAACAACTATCTAGTTGCCTAACTTACAGGAAATCCATAGCCAAGGCTGGCCAGGAAGACCACTCACCCATAGGTGTATTACGGAAAAATATAATGTCTCATGATTATTCTTTGCGAAATGCATATTAACTTGCAGTTTCTTCCCAAATGAGTAAAAAAAAATGTCTATAATACATTTGTTTAAAACATAATGCAATATAAATGCATGATTATGCAAAATATTGTTTCACATGTATTGTAGCTTTATATTTCATTTCAAGTGCCTTACAACTGCATTCTCTTTATTAGCAAGTTATGGTGTACTGACGAATAACTGAAGGCAAAGTAAGTGCTGAAGGAGTTAAGGGATTGTCATAATGTCATACTATGTTTAAAGAGGCTGGTTTCAGAATGTTAATACATCTGGCCTTCTCACGCTGGGGGATGAATCATTGCAAGCATGTCTGTGAGATGGTATGTACCGATACTGAATGTTACAAGGTCAGAGGATAAGATTCTTAGACCAGATGATCAATGCCTTAAAAAGGCATATTGTCAAGTGCTCATGTGAAGCTCCATGACAATCAAGAGGGCATAAAATATTTAAAAAATACATTGATTTGTTTGGTGGATCTTGATGCAGAGAAGGCATTTGACAGAGTGGACCAGGACTTCATGAGCAAGGCAATGGAAGCATTTGCTTTCCCTGATACACTTATAAGGTTGATTAACATTATATAGGAGGGATCAGATGCAAAAATTAAAGTGGGTGGCATCCTCTCTGATAACATCTACTTGAGTAGAGTAGAGGCAGCTTTGTCTGCTTTCTCCTTTCTTGTTTACATTATATTTAGAAGCACTGGCAAAGAAAATAAGAGACTCAGAAATTCATGGATATAATTAGTATGGTAGTCTGGAAAAGCTGTCTCTCTTTCCAGATGATATTATTTTATACATGACAAAACCAGAAAGGGGCATTACAGTGTTGTGAAACATTTTAAGACAGTTTCAAAATCTTCTCGGGATACAAAATTAATGAAGCTATAAAAAAGCGGTAAATTATGTACCCACACAAGAATATCCATATTTATGGGGACATGATAAAATGATGCATGCAGGAGTATGAATTAGAAATGACACTGCTGTGGCAGCTAAAGATTGTGGAAAAAGACTAAACAGAAGAGAATACAAAAATTGAGAAACTGGAAGCTTTTGTTATGTGGATATGGATACTAAGATACAAATAATTAAAATGATTTTAGTCCCTTTATTCTTATATACAGGTCAGGCATATTTTTATCAACTAGAGGAGAAGCAACAACAAAAAAAAAAAAAAATAGAGTCGAAGGATTTTATCTGGGAAGGGAAGACAACAAGGGTCATGTGTGATAAACTGATTCTTCCAATAGAAAAAGGCAGACTAGGATTACCCAATTTGAAGGGGTCTTTACAGCAACACAGTTAAGGCTCTTATACATAGTACAAACAGAAGGCTATAATTCAAAGTGGAAGATGATGGATTGATGATTAATGATCGATGATTAATGATTGATGATGAGGAGGAGGGGAGCTCAAGATATAAAGAGAGATTGGGATTTTGGATGCAGACTCTTAAGGAGAATAACAAAAGTCATAAAGTCATACATTATTATATTCGTAGCATAGTAGGGAGTGTTATAAGAACTTAACCAGCATGAGAATAGAGAAAAAAAGATTCTACTAATAGGGATGACTATAGTTAGGGGTACAGGTAATAGGCAAGAGGGGGTGGAATTTATTGGAGGAAAACTGGCAAAGGAACCAATAACTAAAGGGAAAGGTAACAGAGTGGGAAGAGGCCAAGAATGTAATTGGACTGCAGGTTAGAGATCGCCTTCCCTATCAAGGGCTGATATCAGAGTATAGGCAACAAGGTAAAGTTTTTAATAGAATCTAGAATAGAAGCTGCCATTAGAAAAGAATAATTAATAGACCATATAAAATATTGCATGATAATTATAAGAATCAATCAGAAGAGCTTAGAAAGGATTGGGAAGAGAGACTGGATAAGCAATTCACAGAGAGACAATGGTGGGATATATGTAGATCTCCCAAATATGCAAAAAATCTAAGAGATTTAGGATCTTTACCTGGAAGTGTTTACATAGATATTTTCATACTGCAACTAGACGCCAAAGAACTTTTCTTCAGGTGGATAGCAAATGTTGGAGGTGTGACTGGCAAGAAAGAAGTGGCTAGGAGCATATTTTTTTGGAATTGTAGTAAGCTGGAGGACTTTAGGGATTCCCTGTGGACGGCTCTGTGAAAGATGCTGGGTGAATGGATTGGATTGACTGGGAGATTATTTTTTTGAGCTATGATACAGAATCGGAATTACCTAGCCATAGTAAAGCCTTGCTAAGTCTAATTATGGTGGCTACCACAAAAGCAATTACTAGAAAATGGAAATTGAAGTCTAGACCAACTTTACTAGCAGTAGTGAATATAGTAACAGATGTATAACAACTGGAATTGGAATATTTAGAAAAGGAATGGAGCAAACTACATAGGAAACAATGGGAATTGTGGGAACAATATTTGCAAAGAAGGAACGAGGTTTAAGAGCCAGGATTTGAATGAGGCATATAATGTTTCAATGACAACTGGATAGATTATAAATTATGTATAATGTTTGCAACTAGTGGTGTCAATGTTGTTTGTTTTTCATTTATATAAATGTAAAATTGTCTGTGTCATATGTGATAATTTAATAAAGATGTTTAAAATATAAATATATAAAAATACATTGACTTGTTAAAAGCTACATAAAGTCAGAATTACGCATGCATGAAATTGATAAGAAAAGGATTAAAATATGAAGTTTTCCTTTGTTCTTGTCGACGGATTTGAAAATCTTGGAAGGCAGCGTTCAAGAGCTATTTATGGAATAAACAACTACTTTGCACATCCTGAAGCATTATCCTTGACTCAAGACTAAAAAGATAAATCTTTCTTATTTATTTGTGAACTTTAACAGGTGGACAGGAGAGTTTTCTCTCATCAAATCTTATTTGCAGAGCAATTAGTACACTAATAATATAATGCCTGTATTTAACCTCTAGAATCCCTCCTTGCTGGGACTGGGGTGGACAGAATATTAAGCAGTAAAGTCACAGGGGTAGACTGAAACAAAGTACAACACCATGAGCAACAGGAAGACTGAAAACTTGAAATTTCATCCAGGCCAGTCTATACAGCCTTGCTCATGAAACCTAAATGGGATACGAATATCAATGAGAGTGGGTTGATTATGTGCAGCAGCCTGAAAACGACATTGGGTGTTACACCTCCAAAGGGAACAGACGAAATAGCAGCCCTGCCAGAAGATAGAAAACACAAGTGCAGAGGACCTACTGCCAGCGCAGCAAATGCAAAGGACCACTACCAGATTTGTGTGAGATCACAGGATGGATTACAGGTCCATCACCACACCCTTGGGGTGATCCATTCCCCCCCCACACACACACACAAGTGGCAATGCAGATTCCTATGCCTTTATCTCACCTACAGTAGGAGGAGTAGGTACCAAACAAATGATAAATTGTCCTGAACCACTAGCAAAAGGAAAGAGAGAGGTGACAATATCAGCCCCATCTCCCATAAAAATATGTAGGCTCTAAAAATAACAATCCAAAGCTAGGAAGATGGACCATTCTGAACAAAGGTATTCCCCCTCACAATGGATTACCAGGCCCAAAGGTATTAATGTAAAGTTTGTCTTCAGAGTACAGCATTTCCCACAGTGGAAAAAGAGGAAGGAGTTCACAAGGGAGAGAAGAACAAGACGGGCTTCTGATTAGTTGGTGATGGGGTTCAGTCCCACCCTTCTACTGGAAACCAAAGATAGGAATGCCCCATCAGACTGGAAATGAGGATAGTCTCAGTTTTCAGCCATTGTCTATGCTGTACACCTCCAGGAATGACGAGGAACCATTGACCTATCCTCACAAGGAACCATCCTCTCTGGAATGAAAAGGCCTAACTTGCCTTGTCCTCCTGAAGACAGAAGGTGCCTTCTGAGGGTGGGTACTGGCAAGGAGATTATATTCCGTGTACAGAAATTACCTTGTAAACTCTGTGAAATCTATGAAACATCTGCAAAGTTCGCAGTCTCTCCTGCCCGATACCACCAGACTCTGCAGGATTCCTAGAACCAGAAGTCTGACTTGAAAAAGGAAAGAAATGGTTGAATGTCAAACTGTAAATATCTTGGCTTGAGAGATTAAGAACCAAAGGGGCAAGGCTCGAGTCCCCCAGACATGCGTTATGAATAAAACATCTTGAACCAGTCACAAAATATGGCTCTCACACCACTGGCCTGCCAATAAAGCCAGAAGAATAAATTATGATCAGACAATCAAGAAAAGAAAGGGTTGAGCCTCTAGCAGAACCACTGCTGAAAAGCCTTCCCTTAGCTGGGTTTAGGGGCCACCCTTCCGCTCCCCATCAATGGAGAATGCCCTGAAATCCCCTCCCACATGATCAAAATCAAGGTTTATAATGCACTATAAATAGTCTTCAGTAACAATCATCACTGTAAACCATACTAAACTTAAGTATTATAAAATCTTTAAAAATAATATTGGTGCTTCTACAAATTGACTTCTGTTTATATCTATCTATATACAGAACTAGTTGTAAGAAATCACTAATTACGCATATTATCATTCATTATGACTTGGTATTCTGACTATAAACAATTATTGTACAAAAACCTGGGTGTTTTTACATTAAAGAAATATTGTGACTGCCTATGTCTCGGGCCATGGTTGAAAAGTGTCAACTGATGAAGCCACAGATTTGGTTAACAAATAAAATAACTAAATAAAATTACTTAGAAAAGAGCTTTCACCAAAGAATGCCTAAGCACATGTTTTTAAAAGTGGTAAAACAATCTTCTCTTGGACTGCCTGGATCCAAGCTGGAGAGGCCCCAAAATGTGGGCTCCAAAGTCCATAATTAAGGGAGGGACTAAGGGGCTAGGCCCTATCATCACAGCAAGACGCACTGTACACATTAAGGAGACAACAGGACATGGAAAGCGCAAGTTTGTCCCCATACTCAAGTCAATAACCAAAAAAGTATATTGATCCAGTGCCCAGAAGGAATCTTAAAGAGTATTATGACACTTGAATCTTTAGACCACTAACAAGACAAGGGAGCTTAGGTGATTTCAGGCTTGAAAAAGCAGCAAACTTCATGTGGATCGACAGGAGTGTGGAACACTGCCTGGCTAAGCAAATATGGGTAAGCCAACCACCACATACAGAGTAACTGCCAATGCAAAAGGCAAATGCTTCCTACCCAGACAAATTGCTTCTTGGTAAGAACAAGGTGGGACACCTACCCAGAATAGGCTGCTCAGCCCCACCAGGAAGTTAATCAGAGAAATCATCCTCTTGGTCAAGAAGGAAAAATCAATACAGTCGTTTAAACAGAGTGCCAGCTGGTATCTAATGGGGCCAAGCAAAGGAGGATAGCAGAACCATCAAGATGTCACAAGCATCCTGGCATGGCTGGCATTAAGTATAAGTAGACAAATTAGCTGACTAGGGTGCAATTCCATTGCTTGTCTACAGTTTTGTACATTTTGACAACTGGAAAAGGCTTTTATATTGGTAGATAAGCTGAGTTTTTCCCCTGACAGGCAAGAAGATATTTTGTGGTGAGAATGGCTCAGTATACCTCTCAAGTGTCTATGATTTTGTCTCCCTTTTTTTTGCCCTGTATCTCATAATTGTTTTTGATTTTGGTAAATCATTAAGGATTACACTCTGTCAATAATACCAGATATTAGAATTTCATACTTTTCATTCTTCAGAAAATGTATGTTGATGACAAACCAGCTGTTCTATTAACTTTTTAAATGAATTGCAATTATATTTAAAAACTTTCAGATTTTCGGCCTTTGTCCAACCCCGTATTTTTGTCTTTGTTACTGTTTTTTTAGCTTAAAAGTTGATTGACCCTCTCAACTGCATAGGCTGACAGATATTAGTATAAAATAGGCTGGAAACTGTCCCTGACTATGAGAACGTCCATGACTGTCTCATTTCTGGTCTGTCTTCATAAAATGTGTAATCAAGGAGGTCTACAGTCACTAAACAACATTAGTCAGGCATCATTTGAGTTGCAGACTATAAATTCCTTTACAAAGAGCATAACCTGTTATTTTAACAGCATTCTATGGTTATGAGATCATTATGAACGGTGCAGTGGTGCAGCGATAGCGTTGTTGCCTTACAGCAAGAGGTTCTCCTGTCTGATTCTCACTGCGGTCATGTGGGTTTCGTCCGGGTGCTCCAGTTTCCTCCCACGTTACAAGGACATGCATCTGGAGCATTTCTCCCTGGGCCTCAGCTGAAAACTGGCGTTCCAAGTTGGACTTTCCCAGTTAACAAATGTTACATAAATTAAATAAATGTAGTAGTTTCCCTTGTTTTTGTCTTTTTTTTTTCTTCTGACTCTTTTGCTAAGAGATTGATAGCCATTTCAACAGATTATTGTGAGCCCCTTATTTTATTTATATTTTTAATTTTTGAGAATTTTATATCGGAGATGTATACAGAAAATGTAGTTATAATATCTGGAGTGGTCTGTGGATAAAAACAGACCAACTGCTCTTTGCTCATTATTCTGTTTTTACAGGATTGTTATTTTTGTGTGGCTCAACTTGGAATACATTAATGTGTGGCTACTGAAAAAAGCTGAAATATTTTACATGGTTATCATTTTACCACACTCATGTGTCTAAAGTGTTTGCTGAGTGGGGTGGGAGCTGACTGTCAATGAAAGTAAATGACCCACTTTTTATTTGGCAAGTTTAAAACAATCACTAATCTGGCTTTGCATAACTAGTGTACATTTTAAGCAACATGAATAGTGTGATTACTTTGTTTTTCTGTGAAAAAACCCAAAGTACATTATTATGTTTACTATAGTCCACCATCAGTCAGTAAAGTGGCTGTAATTGACAGGTACAAAGGCTGGCATTAAATGATCATTAAATACCAGTCACTGATCTGGCATGGCAGAAGTAGTCTAATACAATGTATTGTATTTGTTGAAATCAGAGTTAAGCTAGCAAAATAGAGCTTTTGCGCGTGTGTGTGTGGGTGTGCGTGTGCGTGTGTATATGTGTCGGGGATCTGTAGTTTACGTAAGAGCAACAGGTTTGACAATTTTTGGCTTGTCAGAGTCAGTGTCAGCATGCATGTGTAAAAACAAAAATCAGTGCAGCTTGTTAGAGTCACAGCTCATCAGGTGTAGCATCCAAATATATGTTTATATACTTTTATGTGTTGAGTGTCTGTGTAAAACATCACAGTTTTTTACCTGTGGACTCGCACAGTATTGGCAGGAATGTGCCTAACATTGCTGGGTAATAGTATCAAAGTGAACTAGCCATCTTTTAAAAGTAACACACACAAAGAGATGTACCGGACCTACAACCACAGCTGCACAAGAGCATCATACACAGGCCTGTGCCCTGAACCTCATCTAGTCTAAAATGAGCCTTGCTGATAGGGGTGCACAAAGGATCGTCTTAAACAGCCAACTCAAGCTACAACAATGTGGTCAATACTTTTTAACTTTCATCAGAAACAAACCTCAGACTTGAGCACAGACTGTCACTATAACTTTTATGTCAGTTGCGGAGGTTAATGCAGTAATTATTTCTTTATCCATCCTCAAAGTTCACATGTTGTATATGCAGAAAGTCACACTAACTTGTGTGGGGAGCTAGGGATAATGTGGAGATTATTTCTTTAACTTTCTCCAAAAATCTCGGGTTCTGCCCAGAAAGATACTATACCTAGTGTAAGGACAGTGTACTATCTAGGAGAACAAGTTGGAATTCATTACTTTTATATATTCACTTTCCCCACAATCAAACATCAGACACATATAGATGGATATCATGTTAAGGGTAGTGGCAATGAGGCATGCTGTTTATATCTGACAATAACAGGTTAGAATATCTCATTGGGTTCTATTTTCTTTTCAGTATCGGTCCAGTCTGACACCAGATGGGTATAGAGAAGGTGTCTTTCTTTTGGGGGAAGAGATGAGTATGCATGGTGTATACATAGATGTTGGGCAGCAATCACTTAAAATGTATGAGAGTTACCATATGGGCTTTCGTTTCATTCTACTTTTTCTTTGTTTACTGGGTTAGTTCCACTATGCCAGTGTCCTGGTATTCATACTGTCTACCCCAATCTAACACCAGAGGGACACAAATATACAAAAGGTGACTCATTTCTTTTGTTTTGGTGGGGTGGAGGTTGTAAGGAGGTCTGCACTATTCCACTAACATGATACTTGTTTGCTTGAATGTATATACCTTCTTGATCTATCGCGATGGTAGTAATGTTTGTGCTTTGAACATTGAACCTTGTTCACACAGCTTATTTCTTATTTGAAAGAAAAAAATGAATTTCTTCATGATTTCTATTCAGAACATCATTTGATCAAAAATATGAAAAAATACTGTAAAAATGCACCATAGAGCACAGAGGACCCCATGGCTTCTGGGGATTGCCCACAACTAAATTTGTTTATAACCTCAATAGCTCTTAGAGTGTAATCTGGGAGCTTAATCAGCATGACTTTCGCGGTTTTGGGGTTTCTGTGTTTTGGTTTATCGGCTTTATAGTCTCAAATACTGAAATTCGATATTTCAGTATTATAAAGTGAATCCATATTTTATATATATATATATATATATATATATATATATATATATATATATATATATATATATATATACACACACACACACACACACACACACACACACACACACACACACACACACACACATATATATATATTTCATTTCATCATCATCTTCTTTCGGCTGTTCCCGTTAGGGGTTGCCACAGCAGATCACCTGTTACCATTTCTTCCTGTCCTCTGCATCTTGCTCTGTCACACCAACCACCTTCATGTCCTCTCTCATCACATCCATAAACCTTATCTTAGGCCTTCCTCTTTTCCTGTTACCTGGTAGCTTCATCCTTAGCATCTTTTTCCCAATATACTCAGCATCCCTCCTCAGCACATGTCCAAACCAATGTAATCTTGCCTCTCTGGCTTTGTCTCCAAACCTTCCAACTTGGGCTGACCCTCTAATATACTTATTCCTAATCCTGTCCACCCTCATCACACCCAGTGCAAATCTTACCATCTTTAACTCTGCCACATCCAGCTCAAACTCCTGCCTTTTTGTCAACGCCACTGTCTCCAACCCATATAACATAGCTGGTCTCACTACCCTCTGGTAGACTTCCCTTTCACTCTTACAGATACTAGTCTGTCACAAATCACTCCTGATACTCTTCTCCACCCACTCCGTCCTGCCTGTACTCTCTTCTTCACCTCTCTTCCCCACTCACCATTACTCTGAACTATTGACCCCAAGTATTTAAACTCATCCACCTTCACCACCTCTACTCCTTGCATCCTCACCATTCCTCTATCCTCCCTCTCATTCACACACATATATTCTGTCTTAGTCCTGCTGACCTTCATTCCTCTTCTCTCTAGAGCATATCTCCACCTCTCCAGCATCTCCTCCACCTGTTCCCTACTCCCACTACAGATCACAATGTCATCTGCAAACATCATAGTCCACAGGAACTCCTGTCTGATCTAGTCTGTCAACCATTGCAAATAAGAAATATATACATATACACACACACATACATATACATATACATACATATATATATATATATATATATATATATATATATATATATATATATATATATACACACACATATATAAACACATACACAGATATATATATTTATAGCTCTCTCTCTCTCTCATATATATATATATATATATATATATATATATATATATGGGTCACCTTTAAAATCTCGAAGTCGCGTTTGCCCGAAACGGAATCCGACGGGACGAGAATACCGAAAACGCAGATGACCGAAAAGGTGAGAACCCGACGGACTCGGTAAGTGTGCGATCGAGTGAGGGATTTAGTGTTAGGGAGTGGACAGCTAAGTGTGCGATAGTGAGGGACTGTGGGTTAGGGGTGGGTTAAGTGAGTTAGGGTTAGGGTGCAGGTAGGGTGTGTGTGCGATGGTGAGGGACTGTGGGTTAGGGGTGGGTTAAGTGAGGTAGGGTTAGGGTGCAGGTAGGGTGTGTGTGCGATGGTGAGGGACTGTGGGTTTAGGGGTGGGTAAGTGAGTTAGGGTGCAGGTAGGGTAAGTGTGCGGTAGTGTCGGACCTTAGGGTTAGGGTTAGTGCATATGTTATGTAGTGTACTGTGTTGTTTACGTGTAGTGTGTTGGTGTAATGGTTTTCGGTGTTTTGCGTTGTCGGCGTTTTATGTTTTCGGTCTTTTCGTTTCGGGCATTAGTGTGTCGGGCAAACGCAGTTTCGAGGTTTTAAAGGTGATCCATATATATATATATATATATATATATATATATATATATATATATATATATATATAAATATATATATATATAAATATAGATTATATATATATATATATATATATATATATATATATATATATATATACACACACACACACACACATTTTATATATATATATATATATATATATATATATATATATATATATATATATATATATATATATATATATATATATATATACACATACACACATATACATAGTTTCTCAAAAAAAAAAAAAAATTAACTGTACAGTATCAGGAGGTGGACAGCCAATAACAGTAGAAATGCCTGTGGAGTCGGAGAAAGGAAAATACCGCCTTTCTGTGAAATGAAACAGATAACACAGCAGTTGAAATCATTGACTTCTAGAGACGCATAGTGGACAGAAACTGGGCCTTCAGCTAGCAGCAAGAATGATGCAGTTTAAATGAAACAAGTGTTGATTCTGATGAAATCCCTGGTCAGGGGATGAAAGCACTCAATCCGATGGTTTTCCAGTTTTACTATTAAAGCGGATTGTATTGTTGAATTATTTGGTTGCTGCTATTTGTGTTCGACTACACAAGTGCTGACAGTGTGTGTTTTGTATTAGTGGTATTGCTCAACACTGGTCACTCCATTTTGTACATTTATTTAGCTGTTTCTCTTCCTATCTGGCTTCAGATTACTCAGGATTTCTACTGCCCCAAGGGTGTTCACCAAATGCTTTGGTCCTGTGATATCTTTTTGCTGATCCAAATATTTCCTTACTTGAATGACCTGCTGATTCAGGCATCCTCTCTGGAGATCCTTTTGCAAAATCTTTGTTTTGCCACTTTTCTTCAGAGCCTGGGGCTCATGATAAACTTCAAAAAGTCTTCTCTGACTCCTGCTCAGGATCATGTCTTTCTGAGTTGCAGCATTCAGAGGGTGCCAATGCTGGCATCCCTGCTTCCTCCAAAGGCCTTAACTCTCATTTCTTACTTTCAAACTCTTCTTCCCCTGGCCTCCATTACAGCCAGGGAGTTTCTGAGCGCTCTGGTTTTCATGGCACCCGCCATTCTGATGCTCCTAACTCAACATGAGGAAGTTCAAGTGGTTTCTGAAGTCGTTGTGGGTTCAACATGTGCATCCTCTAGACTTTACAGTTCCTCTTCTTGTCTCATGAAGGAACTTCTCTGGTGGATTCAGCAGTTGTCTCTGAACCCAGGGCTCCCTTTTCGTCCCCCTCTTCCTTCTCAGGATCTGTTCACAGACACTTCAGATGTGGGATGGGGAGCAACTTTTACAGAGAGTGTGGTCACCTCATCAGCAGAAGAAGCACATCAGTGTCAAAGAGGTGAGAGCTCTTATGCTGGCTCTTCAGGCCTTCCATCCACTTTTCTCTCCTGGGTCTCAAGGTATTCACAGACAATACCACAATTATGTGCTATATCAACAAACGGGGGAACAAGATCTTACCTTCCTTGCCGGCTGGCACTTTTGGTATGGGATCTGGCTGTCAAGTATCAAATGACACTTCAGGAAGTTTATATCCCTTCAGATCAGAACATTGTGGCAGACACTCTGAGCAGGTCCTTCACTCAATCCCATGAATGGATGCGTCACAGTGATGTGTTTCTGGACATTGTTCATCAGTAGGGTACTCCTCAAGAAGATCTCTTTGCCTCCCCTCTGAACAGCCAACTTCTGTTTTGTGCCAGAATCCCAGGTTCTCTGGTGTGAAAGGTGGATGCAGTCTCATTTTCTTGGAAGGGGATATTTCTTTATGTATTCCCTCCCATTCTTCTCATTCTGAAAGTCCTGTTCAAGATTCAACAGAATGTTCCCAAAATCTTGTTGGGGACTCTCTTTTAGCTGTGAAAGCACTGGTTCCCTCTACTTCTGCATCTAGCCAAGGACAATCATCACAAGTTACCTCACAGGTGGATCTTCTCAGACAAGACAAGGGATCTCTCATCCATCCCCACCTGTACATGCTTCAACTGACACTGTGGGTGATAGGGTGTTGATTCCTCATAGACACCTTTTTTCTGAAGATGTGCTACAGGTTCTGCAGGAGGCCAGGAAAACTACTACTAGGAAATCCTACTTTTCTAAATGGAAGAGCTTTTCTATTTGGTGTCTCTCATTCCCTGGACCCACTTACTGTGGATGTTCCTTTCTTTCTCTCTTATTTGTGTGAGTTGCTCAATGCTGGTTTGGCCTATTCTTCTGTTAAGGCCCACTTATTAGCTCTTTCTGCTCGTCTGCCTTAAACTCATCCTTTAGCATCTAGATTTGAGGCTAAACAATTTCTTAAATGTGTCCTTAATATTAGACCTCCCAGGAAGTCTGTTACTCCTTCCTGGGATCTTAATTGTGTTCTGTAGAAATTGGCTCAGGCTACTTTTGAGCCTGCTGTTTTAGTTTCTTTCCTTGCAACATGGCTGACTGAACCTACCTGACTTGCTATGTGTTAGAGTTTACAAATGAGGGCTTGTTAAAGGATTAGCTGATGTGAGTGTTTGCTAAATCACAATTATTTAACCATAAAATAAGGATTATTTTTTATAGAGAACTAGTATTTTACAATGTTTTACTGGTAGCTGCCTACATCTAGCAACACTGGCTTTACTCAGGTAATATCTGGTGAGTGACTGCTGCTTTCATAAGTGTAATTTGCAGCCTGTTTTAGCTACTGGCATATACTTGTTTAATAAATTAGCAGATGTGAATGGGACTGAGTTAAGGCTGCCGACAGAAAGTGTTCTCTGTTCTGTCGTCCACCCCCCCACACACACTCAGTGCAGCCTTCCATCTCCTTAAAATGATATCTTGCATGCTCCTATTACTTCAGTAATATGCCCTAGACTTCCTGGTCTTGTATAGAGTGTGTGTTACTCCATATTATATAACATGCGGTAACAGCCGAACCCTGCAAGCACTTGCATAGCTACTAAGGTTGTTACTATATTATAAGAAAGTAATTTAAAAGCCAGTATGTTTTTGCTTGACTGAAGGAAACTTGGTTTTCTTTTCTTGAAAGGCTCTCCACTGTGTACGAGTTATTAATTATGTCATTGTTACCCGACAACCATACAGAACAGCTAAATGAATGCTAAACATTGTACTTATGTTAAATGTCTGAAACTCAGCATAGTAGCTACAAGGTATTAGGCACTGTGTAACTAACTCCTCACATTTTATCTAACTCCAGTACACTACTTTCAGCCACCTAATATTTCTTATATTATCTCTTCCCTTACAGAAGTTTCCACAGTTAGCTTCACCCACAGGAGGTTCCCTCAATTGCAACCTGAAGCTGTTTTAGGCAAGCATCAACCTAAACATTTGAGAAGAAATGTTTCAAAAGTAAATGTACGTACCATCAGAAAGAATCAATTATTTTTACTAATATAGGCAAAAAAACACTCCACATAGCTAATGTGGATATATCCTTAAGCTTTTAATCTAATGTGGATATAACCTTAAGCTTTTAACCTGCTGGAAAGGCAGTGCACACTTGCAGAGACAACTGGCTTTCAAAAAGAGGAGGGAGAGTCGCAATCATGTATTCTAACTGCCTGTCTGTCCCTCCTATCTCTTTTCTCATCTCTGACTTTCTCCCAGCTGAGATAATTTTAGCTGACTTTAAACTTAGCCACCATAAAAACTTGCCATCGCATCAGTTTACATCCCTCCTGGAAATAATGTCCCCGTTTTAGAACACTTTCTATCCTGGACATCTAAAACTAGCCCTTATGAAACCATCATACTAGGAGATGTCAATATTGACTGGCTGCAGATCAATAAAGAATCACCTTTTACCTCTCTTAACCTGTATGGATTCACACAGCTCATCTCTTCCCCTACCCACCTTCATACATTTTCCTCTACTGGTTCACTTATTGACTGGATACTAGTATCTCACCCCCAACATTACCATAATCCAACCACTCTACCAGACACATTAGGTGACCACCTACCTTTACTAGTTCACAGAAACTCTGAACACCTGCATAAAGCACAATATAAGGTGACCCATGATCTATCTAGCTAGTCTCCTGACTCACTAAATCATCTCCTCTCTACTATAAACTGGCCTTTCTCTCTAATCTCACTCTCGATTAAGCAGTCCTACACTTCAACAACACCTTTCTATCCATACTCAACTCCCTTGCCCTCACTAGGAAAGCTTGCATCAGATTCAGATATGCCCCATGGCTAACTAAAACTACCCTTACACTCATGAAGACCAGAGATAACGCTTGGAAAACTTGGAAAGGCAATAATACTTCTTCCAACCTGATCTTTTACAGGGAACTTAGAAACAAAACTAAGAAACAAATCAATCTTGATAAAAGAACTATTACCAATCCTCACTTAATCCCTGCTGTAATCCTAAAAAATTCTGGAACTCTATCAATAAACTTCTCTCACCTGATACTCCTACCCCACCCACACCTTATTCTGACAAGAGTCTTCTGGAAATGGCAACCCTCCTTAATAAGTTCTTCATTGAAACCATTGAAAACTTTCTCCACCTGCACCTCTTTCAATCCATCTACATCTTCATCCACCTCTGATTCACCTCTCTCACCCTCACTCTCATTCTCACTATCACCTGTTCCCACCTCTTGTATCAAGTTGCTCTTAACTAAACTAAAACCTAGTTCACCCTCAGCTGATAACCTCCCTCCATTACTCCTTAAACATGCAGCTACATCTCTAGCTTACCGCATATCAATCCTGATTAACAGATCCATAAAAGAAGGCAAAGTCCCTGAAATTTGGAAGAACTTTTTTGTAGTACCTCTTTCATAAAGGAGGAAACTCCACTGAGCCAATTTCAGACCATTTGCCACACTGTCTCCTCTCTCCAAAATACTGGAAAAGTGTATCCAAAAGCAAGTAATTAATCATCTGCTACAAGAAAACCTAATCACACCAACTCAACATGGCTTCTGCCCCACACATAGCACAGCTACCGGTCTTGTATCCTTTACTAATAACATTGCTCAAGTCAGGGATAATAGCAAAATAGCATCAGCCCTCTTTCTAGACCTGTTGAAAGCATTTGACAGCGTATATCATACCATACTTCACTATAAACTCTCCAACCTAGGCTTCTCAAACTCCACCACCTCCTGGTTCTGTGATTACCTCACTAATAGATACCAGGCTGTTAGATGGAACTCTTCCTACTCCCTTTCTAGCAGTTAGGACAGGGGTCCCACAAGGATCAATATTGGGCCCTCTCCTCTTCAATGTGTTTACCAATGACCTTTTCCCATCCTGTCCCCAATCCAATCTTATTCAGTATGCTGATGACTCGACCATCAACTCTGCCGACAACATAGAAAACCTTCAATCCCTTACATAAAACTCACTTTGAAAATTGGCTACAATCCAACCAGCTCTTGCTAAATGCGAGCAAAACTAAGCTACTACTTTTCCTACCTAAAAATCTGGAACATGCAAAACAGAACTTTTCCGTAACATCCCTTAATGGAACTAAAATTTCTGTTGACACCCAAACAAAACTCCTTGGAGCAATAATTGATGATGAACTTAAATTCAACCATCACATTCTTAGCTCAATTAAAAAAAAAAAAAAAACTAGGTCTGCATTACTGTCACAAAAACTTTCTTCTTTCTGCATCCAGGCCATCCCTTGCCCAACCCCTGCTTCTACCATACATACTCTATATGCTTCACCTATTCTTACCCATATACTGAGTAACCTAATATCCAAACTAGAAACCACGTATAACAAAGTAGCCAGATTTGCTGCAAATCAACCTTACAAATCCCATCACTGTTTCTCATTAAAGTATTTACACTGGCCTGAATTTTCCAACTTATTGCCTCAGTCCCAACTCCTTACAGCCCACAATATACTAAACAATCCTAAATCCTGCCCATCCCTTGCAAATTCTCTGACACTTTATACTCCTCAATGCCCACTAAGTAGTACTAATCAATACTTTCTTGAAGTTCATAAGCCAAACAAAACCTTTGGGAGAATACTCTATTGTCACTCCGTTGCAAAACATTGGAACACACTCCCTTCAGCCCTTAGACTACTTAAAGACATAAATGCCTTCAAGAAACAGCTTAAATCTTTTTTCCTATCAAATTGGATATGTTCATGCTCTAAACCAATACCCAATAAACATTCGGGGATAACCTAACTTAACTGTATCACTTTGAGCTCTCTCTCTTACTATCTTCACATTTATTTCCATCATATTCCATACTAGTTAGCTCATGTCACACTCAATTCCCATAATCCTGTATTAGTGTTATTTAATTTATTTAACTTCCAAAATTCACACAGCTTTATCTGTATATTTACTTACTTCATGCCTAGTACCTTGGGTTCAGCAATGTATTGACCTTTCTTACCAGATTTCTACTTAGTTTCTTGCCTTACTATGTGAAAATTTCCATATATTTATTGTATTGTATTTCCATCCACTCTGTATATTCCTTTATTGCATGTTATGAAATTACTTCAGAAGTATGTATACTTAAAATGTGATTTATGTTTATCCTTGTTCTATTTGTTTACTTAAAACTTTTTTTTTTAATTTTTTGTTTTGTTCCTTTTGTTTTCAATATGATAATTGCCATTACCTCTACTCTGTAATTATGTATCCAGTAGTGGTTAATTGCTTTTTAAGCTTTAAGACTGAGGACTATAACAAACCCTCATCTCTGTAAATATGTATCTAGCAGTAGTGTTTTTGTTTGTTCTACTTATTTAGTTTAATGGAGCTCATCTCCCCTGGCCTCTACTGAAAATGGACATGTATCCAGTTGGACTAGCCCAGTCAACAAATGTAAAATAAAAAATAAATAAATAAATAAATAAATAAAAATTGTTCTTTGAAGATGGTTCTTTGGTTATCTCTTGCTTCTGCCAAATGAGTGTTGGAGTTGCAAGCCCTTATGACTTGTCTGCCTTTTTTGATATTCCATGAGGACAGTGTGTCCTTGCGTACTAATCCTGTTTTCTGTTTTTATGCCAAGGTGGTTAACAAGTGGTCACTTGATCAGTCTATTAATTTGCCTACTTTTTTCCCCTCTCTGCAATCTGACAGTGAGAGGGTGCTGCGTACTTTGGACGTGCATAGACAGCTCTGATTTTATTTGGATAAGACTAAAACTATCAGAAAATCTGATCAGTTGTTTGTTTCCTTTCATCCTAGGTCTTTAGGATTAGCTTGTTTCCAAGCAAACTATTTCTACCTGGATTACAAAGGCTATTTCTTTTTGTTACACTTTTCATGGTAAGAGCCTTCCTTCTTCTGTAAAGGCTCATTCCGCTACAGCTGTGGCTTATTTTGGTGCTTTTTTCAAGGGCGTAGACACTAATTCTGTTCTTGTAGCAGCTACCGGGACTTCTGTACATACCTTTACCAAACATTACAAGTTAAATGGTATCTCCAGAGCTAGAGCTGGTTTTGATAATGCCATTCTTCATGGCTTCTTAGAGGGCTCTACTGCTGCTTCCTCCTCCCAAGTTTCTTCATGAGCCTGGGTAGTATGTACAACTGCCCATCCATTCAGTCTCATTACACAAAGAGGATCAGGGGCTACTTTGCATTATATCCAAAGGAAGTCTATTCCATAAAAGAAGGATCGTCTTGGACATGTATCTATCTTGCCAGCATGTCCTATTTATGTTTCTATGAAATTTAAGTTCACCCCAGTGGGTGCTGATAGTGCTATCAGATTTCTGGATGTGCAGGAGGTCACAAAGGAATGGATCTTTTCAGGCTTTGTAAGCTAGACAAAGGTCACCTCAAGAGTATGTAGATAACAGGAAATACAGAAAGCACTTTAAGGCAGTCTGGGTAGGGCAAGAAAGTAATACCCTTGCTTATCTTAGTTTGAAAATGCTGCTGTCACTTAGGGTGGGTCATATGTTTAGACAGGTACATACAAAAGGGTTCCCATTATACTCTATTATTGGCCTGATGAGAGAGGAGGAGAGATGAATAAATTCCTTATATCTGGAAGAAATACCTCTGGTGATTAGTGTGGCAAAGGTAAAAGGACTACCTAACTGTTGATGCATAATAATCAAAGGACAGTTCATGGTCAGTGAACGTGCCCAAGTTCCTAACGGAGGAGTTAACCTTCAAAAGGATGTCACCTATGTTGTAGATGCATGGGTGACCACAAAGGTGCATTTAGGTTTGGGACACAGTTAAGGCACCACTTATTGGTGCATGCTAGTCCCTCCTGAAGAATCTGGAAGTCAGATGGAGTAAGTTAATAACAGCTCCAAGTTTGCACTCATCTGCAAACTTGGTCAGGCCCAAGATGTCAGCCTTAATGGCACAGAAGTAAATACCAAAGAGAAATGGGCCTAGGACCAATCCCTAGGGGACACGGTTGCTATTTTTTTTTTCAAAACGGCATGCCTCCCACACCACTAGATTAGATATTGTCTGTTAGTTTGCGACTTAGTGGGTGACGTGGGTTTAGATTTAGTTTGACTAGCTTTAACTAGCTTGTTGATAATGCTGGAGTGTAAAGATTGGGCCAGGTCCAGGTAGGCACCGTGACCCTATTTGCCCAAGTCTAATGCATCACCTGCATGATCAAAGAAGCCCACTGTGCTCAGGAGGCAGGTTTTTGTCTTAAACCTAAACGGACCTTATTCTAGGGTTTGTAAGCTTGCACCTCTAACTAGTATTATTTGAACTCTGTATTTCTAGCAGGTGCTAGAGGTTTCTTTACTCCTTTGTACACGGTTTTCAGTTTCTTTGCTCTTACTCACTTCCTAAAGTATTTAAGAGCATAAAGTGAATGGGAGTAAGAAATATATACATAGCAGTACAGTTTTCTTACCAAATTTCAACTCAGGAAAACTGCTTAATGTAGAAGCAAGAATACGTCATGCTACAGTATAACAAATAGGCTTAGACAGGAAAATCCTACTGTATATCACTTCAGGATAGAGTAGAAATACTACATTCTGCAAGTGCTAGTCTGCAGTTCCTTGGGATTTTTAAATGCTGTTCTATATTTTTTTCTTGGAATATGTAATAAACCTGCCAAATGTATTCTCAAGAAGGGATTTACCACATCAGTACTATACAAGCCTGCATCTTGATTATTAAAATGTTTGAAACTGGGCAATTGTATGCATTATTATCCAAAACATCGAACCGGAGAACCTCTTGCTGTGAGATGGCAATGCTAACCGCTGCACCACTGTGGTCGCCACTCTGCATACTATCAATGAAAAAGGTAGTACTGCTGAAGTCAGAACTTCATATTAAATTATAATGCATTTATCTTGAAGATGGATATCGTAAGTCTGGTTATATACCCTCGCTACCCGTCTGGTTATATACCCTCGCTACCCGTCTGGTTATATACCCTCGCTACCCGTCTGGTTATATACCCTTGCTACCCGTCTGGTTATATACCCTTGCTACATGTCTGGTTATATACCCTCGCTACATGTCTGGTTATATACGCTAACCTCTTTATTCCTTTCTTCTGTCTACACACCTCGCTCCGAGTCGATTTTTGATTTTGATTCTTTCAGCACGCCATCTTTGATGCCACTCTATATAATGCATGCATATACTGTGTTTTTTCAGTCAATCTGTATACAGTCATTTATCTACTGCGTTTATACCTTCAACCTACGATATACACGTTGTATATAATATGTATGCATTGCATTTTGTCATTCACTCTAGACCGACTGTGTTTTTTCATGGGCTGAGACCAAAATGGGCCCAGTGGGATAAGTGCTCTACCCCAGTTAAAAAAGTCAAAATAAAATAAAAATATGGCATAAATTATAATATGAACTTGCTACTATGATTCCAAAAGCGAGTTTCTGTTTGCATGGCCAAGTCTCTTGTTGGATGACATCACTGAATGTCTGCACTAAATAATGCTGGTGTCACAATGACAAGCGTTTTCCAATATGTCTAAATAGTTTGTATTAAAATTTACGGCCACCGTGGTGCAGTGGTTAGTGTTGTCACCTCAAGCAAGAGGTTCTCTGGTTCGATCCTCAGCTGGGGTGCTTCTGTGCAGAGTCTGCATGTCTTCCTTGTGGTCGCGTGGTTTTCCTCTGGGTGCTCCAGTTTCCTCCCACATCCAAAAGACATGCTATAGGTGGACTGGACACTTTAAATTGGCCCTAGGCGTGAGTGTGTGCCTTCCGTGGAAGGTTGGGTGCCAGGCTGGGAACTCAACACCATAAAACTCCACTGCCAATCATGAGCAGACAGATGATCCACTGTGGCGACCCACTAACCGGGAAAAGCCGAAAGAAGACGAAGAAAATTTGTTTATTTTTTCTGATTACTATTTATTCAGGAGAAAACTGTGTTGCTTTCAAGGACAGTGCCACTTGTCCTTTCTTGCACTCTTGGCTGGACAGATTGAGGAGGGGTTGACGTGGGAAGCCATTGTTTGTGTGTGTCAGTGTTCAAGGTTTTGGCAACTAAACTCAGCATTAGCTACCTTTGTCAGGTTTTGTGTAAGCTCGTCAGACATGGCTCTGTCTGGAGCCAGGCCTATGGTCCTGAAGATAGTGCACTCCCAACAGCAAGGGTTGCAGCATCCCATAATAAATAGTCCAGCAGACTTTTCACAGAATATTGTAACAGCAAAATCTGTTATGTATCATAATAACTTGCTTAGATTTTGACTGGGCATTATGACAAAACAACATTTTTTAACAATATTTCTGAAGCAAATGTCGAGTAATATGCTGTATAGAGTAGTCTTCACTGTAAAGATTATCTACTGACAATTTTTTTTTTTTTTTTTTTTACTAGCATAGCTGGAATATACCTGAATCACCTAGACAGCAGCATTATCACAATATATTGAATTCCCTTAGGCTGCTGGTCCTTAAAATGTGTCTGTATGTGATATATATGTATATCTAAACGACCGGCAAATCAATAAGGTTTAGGTGCTAGCCAGACTTTGCATCTTCGTAACAATATGTAACTGTTAATAATATGATGCAGTAGACACTTACTACCCCAGTAGAACGGCATCATTCTGAGAAGAATTTATTCTGTCTGCCACATCTGGCCACTGTTTATGTAGAAGCCAATGAGTTGGGTTCTGTGTACCTTTTTATAGGTGTTTATGGCACAAGCACCCTTATACCACCATACTCTATTGGTATTGTCAGTCAGGATTAATTCTTAAGCAAAGAGTTATTATTTAGAATAAAATGTCCATGCATTAAAATTTATTTTAACAGCATTAATAAATAATCCAGTCTCCAAAAGAGCAGCAGCATAGCTCAGCAGCTGAGAAACTTCTAGACATTGTGCATAGAACGGCAATGACTAGAGAAGGCTCAGGGCCAGCCTCTACTGGATACTAATTACAAGGTTTTCACAATGCTCTGAAAAATGCACCAACAAGAGATAACGAACGACTACTGAAGAAACTATACTTTCACCTTGTCCAGTCATCTTGAGGGTGCAGTAAACCATGCCATTCTCTCCTGTCCAGTTCAACACTTATATCCTTATAGAACCATCCAGGACAGATAAGGGAGACCGGCTACAGTTAAGTATATCATTGTTGCAACATCATGTAATATTATTCCTCATTCTTTTTCAGGAAACATTGCAGTTTATAATTTGTTCATGCTCTCACTAAGAGCTAAAAGTAGCTAAAATTAACTTTTTAAAAGAGAAAAAAAGAAAACAAAATAGTGTTGGCAGCCTTTCTCACAGCTCACTGCCTCTCAGCTTTTGATTACTATGACTACAAATGCAAGTAATTGTATATGATTATAAACAAAATCATTGCACAATAGAATAGAATAGTTGTAGTGCATAGAATGCTGTGATTACACACTGAAATTAAGGAAAACCTAAATGTGTTAAACATATCTCTAGTGAGAGACCTGATCTTAGCAGCATCTAAGAAATGCTTAAAAACGTGTTAAGAGCACCTAAGCAATGTTAAGCTCTGGTCTTGTGCTAGGGACTAACACAGATAGTGCCGGATGGCAAACAATGGCACATTTGTAAAACAATACACAGGGGCACTTTGCTTCTGCTACTGTCTACTCATTGGTGCAAAGGGCTTTAGTGGCTTTCAGAGACTTTGAATGCGAGTAAAACTTCTCAATCCTACGCTTCATTTTTGTAAATGGTAGTACATGGAGCAGATAAAGCTCAATGCATTAGAAAGGCTCGGTGGTCATAACCCTTTATTATGAGTTCTCAAGATGGATGCCAAGACTCACCTCTTAAGCTTTGCTCTCAGTGTATTTATTGGCATCCATCTTTTGTGCACATAATAAGATGATTAGGTTCAGGTCTCCAATTGTAATCCCCCACATCTTGAAGTGCTTTTATGCAGGTATTTCTGAGAAAAGAGGTTAGAGGTTATGACTTTGGTGATACGAGTGACAAACTGCAGCGACAATTTATTCATATAAATGCAGTAGGCCAAGGTATAAGCAAGATTCATGAACAAAGGTAAAATGATGTGCATTTTAATGACCTTGTACAGCTAAAATCAATGCTATTTATGGTAACTTGCGTGAGATGTAATATTAGAAGATACTGACCAAAAGTGATGCGTCTATCCTGAGATTCACACATTTTCATTTGCTCCTACCTATATGCTTTGAGTTTTTGTAAGTATTTCATAAGTGTGTTATACTTCAGTTCATGCTGACTTAATGAATGTAGAAAGTCCATAATGTAGATTTATGGTGCAAGGTTGAATGTGACAGAATTTTTGTGGATGCAAAAATAGCATATCTACACCTTTTGAAGCATATTCAAAAGGGTGGCGTTTTTCATCATAGTTAATTTCATTATAGTGAGTTGAATTGTCCAAACACTTCCAGTGTTTCGTTTTTCACTTTTTTCAACTGTAGTCAACCACTGAGCTGGTATATGCAAATTAGGGGTGGGTGCAGCCATGCACCCTACATGGTGAGTGCAGAAGGAATTGCCCTTTGCAAAACAAATAAAAAATAAATAAATAAAAATTCTTCTGTTTTTTCATGTTTTTCAAGTTATGTTTTTCATTCCTAAAAAAATCAGTCTACTGTGGTTCATTGAATGTCCCCGCCACACATAGGGAAACCAGAAGTGCATTAATCTTAATTAAGCCAGGTAACAGCACAAACATTTTATACAGATTGTAACACTTCATTAACACAGGGCATTCTGTCTATCAGCATGATTGAAATGGCAAAATCCAAACACGCAGTCAGAGTAATCTCACCATTACAAGCAGAGTTGTTGTTTATGTACTAGCAAGTTGGTAATATTGCAGAAGACTTGGTTTTACTGCTAATAACTCCCTGGATGATGCCCATTGCCTACAAGAAGGCCTAACCCACATTAATTCCTAGTATCAGGAGTCCAGACGTACTCTAAAAAAAAACACAAATACCCTCCCAAATTTGGCACTTTATTTAAAGACATAAACACATATGTGGACAATGAGCATTCCTACTGCAAGAAATCATTCTAACTAGCCCAGCATATTTCTTAGGGTGCATCCTCCAGATCCACGCATGTTACTGCACCTCGCCTCCTTCTCCAAAATCAGACGCATAACAGAATACAGCAATCCCTTTGGCATGCACCTATCTAGGTATACTTCATAGCCTAAAAATCGTGATGATTCATGGCCAAGAAGATCCAAATTACATAAGTAACATCTAAAAACTCTTGTCACTATGCTCTGCCTCCTACAGATGTCTGTCTGATGACCTCTATTTGATTTGTAATGTAATAAAGGTTCCAATCCCATTAGACCTCTTAGATATTCAAAAATCTGATAATGCCATCAAAACCTTCTGGAAGGATCTGAAGCAACATCAGAATATACTTATAAACCAAGCATGTTGGCAGGATTGATATTTATTCCAAAGGGTACCTTACTTATGAAACAATTTCTCATTCCATGTCAAACAAAGTAGCTTATTGACTATTTTAAGGTCAGCTTTGACAAATGTAGGAGAGACTGGAAATCTACCCCTCGGCTGTACATTTAGACCCTTACAGATAGGGGAGCAAGAAGCAGGAATTGCAGTGGCTAAGCTTCTAATAGTCAATGAGCAAACTGATTAGTAAAAACCTATGAGCCTATAAAATAGCGGAGGAAATGGTTCTAAAAAACTGCAAGGAACAGAGGATGGAAAGGGGGAGGTAAGCTTAACGAGGTAGATAAATAAAATGGTAAATAAAGATCTATAAAAGGTAAAGTGAGCCAAAAACGTTTATAACCAGGAAAAGTGTGATGAAAACTCCACCAGGCACAAATGAATCGAAGCTCCAAAGTAAAATTGCTTTTAATAAGCACTTTAAACCACTCCACAACAAAGACTGGATCAAATAAAGACAAGCAAAACAAAATAACGTATCCACATAGACGTTTTCGTCGCCAACTTCATCAGTTATACATCCATTTTAAAACTGAAATGCTTTTATATGCTGTTTGAATTTAGTCACAGGTCTGTTGTCCAATCCTTTAACACATTAAATTGAAATTCATTTAATTGAATAATTAATTTGTAAAAACTGTGTAAAAAACACTAAATAAATAAGTCCAATTCTCTAAAAACATATAATCACAACTTATACCCTATTTATTAAAATTATTATAATTATATAATAATTATTCAATTAAATGAATTTCAATTTAATGTGTTAAAGGATTGGACAACAGACCTGTGACTAAATTCAAACAGCATATAAAAGCATTTCAGTTTTAAAATGGATGTATAACTGATGAAGTTGGCGACGAAAACGTCTATGTGGATACGTTATTTTGTTTTGCTTGTCTTTATTTGATCCAGTCTTTGTTGTGGAGTGGTTTAAAGTGCTTATTAAAAGCAATTTTACTTTGGAGCTTCGATTCATTTGTGCCTGGTGGAGTTTTCATCACACTTTTCCTAAATAAAGATCTATATTCTGCTATAGTGTCATGCAAAATATCAATTCAAAATTTGGATAGCTTTTAAGACAAACAAAAAGAGAGACAGTGTGTGCATGTGCATGTGTATGTATGTGATCAGGGTAAGCTAGCCAGTGTCTGGGTAAAATGAAGAGGGTTACTGAGAAAATCACATTGACTTCTAGTAAAACTACGTGCGTGGTAAGGAAGCTAGAAGGGTCTCATTGGAAGCACCAATGGGCCTCTCCTCAACAATATCCACATAAGTAACTAAACAGATTAACTGGAGGCAAAACAAATTTGATGATGATATTAAGCTGCATAAAAATGAATACACAAAGCAGTTGAAACAGATTAAACAAGCCTTAATAAATTTTAGGACTGCCTCATGAATGATAGTTTCAATAACAAACAAATGTACCACGGAAGAAACCCCATTTATACAGTGTTTTTGTGGAGTTAGTTTAAAAAAATAGAGAGGAATGGAAACTTTATTCTTCTCTGCAAAAACTGCTTGTGAAATTATACCTGGAGTATTTGACTTCATTCTGCAGGCCATATTTCCGCAAAGAAAGGCACAGGACTCAAGATTTCAGAGGACAGTCAGCAGATCATTTTAAAAGGAAATTACTAATGCGAATTATAAAGTATTCACTAGAAGAACTCTGGTACAGAGAAACAAGAGACATTCAAATAATCCACAGGATTTGAGGGGCTCTATGTTTTGCTACAAAAAATGTTAAAAAAGTGACTCAGTTTGAAAACAGAGGGAAGATATGAGGAAGTATTGTTACTTGTGACTTGCCACAAAGATTGTGGATTCAGCAGTGAAAGGATAATTCAGAACATGGCATGAATTATATATATATATATATATATATATATATATATATATATATATATACATATATATATATATATATATATATATATATATATATATATATATATATATATATATATATACACACACACACACACTTTCAAGCAGGTTTAATCAGTGTTCAGGCCATCAAAGAACCCTGCCTCATTGAACTCGGGATCATGAACGTGGTCACCTACCCAGTTAACGAATCTATTGTTAAAACAGTTTTTTTTATTTTAAATCAATGGATAACAGTATGTGAAGTGGTAAATAATTCCATAACCTTTTTACTTATATATCCTAGATAAGAAAATTAAAACATTAAATCAGATTATAATTTCAAGTGATGATGCTAAAAGATAGACTAGGCAGTACTTACAAATCACAGTTTATAACTTCAGACATGGCCCTATCAGGCAGCAGGAGAAAACAAAAATTACTGAAGCAGCCCATTTCAAGCAGATACATGACCTTCAGCAAGTTACTTTAATATTACATAACCAGACCTCCTAAAATCTCACTTAAAAAATAATACAAATAATAAAGGAATGTATTTTTGCATCCCTTTTCTGAACAATACAAAAACTCAGAAACTTAGTTATACTGTGTTATTTTGCAGTTTTGCCACAAAAATTCAAAAACAAAATAAAAGGGGGCGTAAAATTCTGAAGCAAAAGTCAGGGACAGGTTAACAATGCGCCAGTGATGCAAGAAGAGCGAATGAAATGGAAGAAAATCTAAAGGGGGGGGATGCAGAATGTCTGGATTTTTGACTCATATATTTGATCCATTCATCGTTTTTTTTTCACAAATCACTGGGATGATTTAAGAATTAAAGTCACTAACTAATGACATGCATTTGAGTTTCAGACTTGGTATCTTTAAGAAAAATGTATGCTAACCCAATTCCTGTTACTCTAGCAACTTTGTAAGTTTATAATAGCAATATTTAAAATGTGTCCCTATTCTGGGCCTTTGCCGCCTCCCTCCCTTCCTTCCTTATGTCAGATTTATTGCACTAAGGGAGGTTGATATACATGGGGAAGGGAATAAACTAAGTTACTAACCCCAAAAATATAAAAGGCAAACTCTATAAAAACAAGCAAAACTAAGGAAGATCAAATAAACGTGGTGGTAGCGGAAGGGGTGCTTACGAAACAAGTGTCTTGTGTCCTGCAGAGAGGAAATATTCATTCCCAAAAGTTTAATGCAGGTCATAAAAGAGGCAAAGGCTAGCCCGTCTCCTTTAGGTCTGTTTAAAAGCAGATCAGAGCGTGTGTGTGTATGTATGCATGCATGCATGCATATTGTAAATACTTGTGTATGTGTGAGAAGGGGGTGCTGCTCTGTCCAGTCCGTCCGGACAACCTGATGACATAATCAGCAGCACAGCTGTTCCTGCAACACGTGGGACACAAGAAACGTTTGACCACACGCAGTGTAAACGTCACGTCTTGTTAAACGGTTTTCAAACAGGTCTTGACTAATGACACGCTACACCTTGATAGCGCATTACAAACTACACATAATTAACTACACACAACGCATTCCTGCGGGGTCCACTCCTAAAATGCTGATTCGGTACCGCTCTTACTGGATAAAGCCGTTCAGGGGAGGTGCCTTGACAATTATAAACCTAAAGTAATGGAAAGTCCGTCCTACCTGGGGTCTTTGGGTCCATGTTCCCACGTTTTGTGCGTCGGTTCTTTCCCCTCACACCTTCGAACATAAGCCGCTTGGCGTTTCAACAACTCTGAGCGGTCTGACAGGCCCAGATCCTGGTCCGGTTGCTCTTTTCTGCTGCCGAATAACGAGCAGAACCGTTGGTGCGAGGCTTAGCTGTGAAATGCTTGTTCTGTTGTTGCAGTGGATGCAAGGAGCTTTCTGCAGCAGTTTCCAAGTTCAAACCTTAAGAAAAAAACTGAAAAGCTAAGTCCACGTGTGGCTCAGGGTTGGAGGGTCACTGTTTGAGGAACTGGTATAGCAAGCGACGTGAAATTATGCAGCACAGACCTGCATTGTGCACCATGGTACTTGCTATCATGCCTCTATAGCAAGTTTGCTGCATCCACTCTTAGCTTGCCCCACTGACATACATTTCTGGCAATGATAAGGAGAGATCAGTGACACGAAACAAATAGGGAGGAGGGGCTCGATCGGCTGTGTTAATACAAAACCCACGCTGCCGTGCATTGCAGAGGGAATTTAGGAGGTGAAAATGTAGGACATGAAACAGGATTATTACGAACGTTAAGTACAGGAATGTTTCATTGTGAACTTCCATTTCACTGCAATTAAAGCGCTACCACAAATTTTCCAAATAACATTGCTCACTTAAGGGGTTGGAGAGGGGACACGTAGCATGCACAGGTCGAAACTGAGTGCCAGTATCAATATGGGGAATACATTGGGTATCGATACAGTACTAGTAACCGGACAATTGCTGTTAAACTTATCAAACCATCAATGGAGTCACGCTGGTCTCTGTCAGAGGCAGCAGAAAAGGAAAGTGTGCTGATAAACATGGATGGACAGGAAAAGGTTGCGTAAGACCCAGATATTTCTCAAGTGAATTCTTAAATTTAGTAACGCAACACGAGTCGACTGAGGTGCACCACGGTTACTTTCTTACGTCCACTACAATCCGTAACCCATTCTTTTAATTATATTTCTAACATCAGTATTATCGCCGCCCCAAACAAATGACAGTTTCATCCTTGCTGACTGCTTTACTCATATCTACCCTTTTTGACTGATGTCGTTGTCCACTGAGTTTTTACTGGCTAGATATTGATGCATTAGATACTGTGACCCGCTGCAACTCATTTTCAGTTTTACCTTCACTGTTTTTCCAGTCCTTGACTTCCATAGATCTCAACAGAATCAGGGACAAGTTCAGGAATAATCAGGGGCATTTTTAAAATAGTGATACTATTAACTTCAGATATTGGCATAATAAAATAATGTGAATTAACATACATTTTCGTGCAGTGTATTAAATAAATTCATTTTATCAACAGATTTGTTAGGTGCATTTCTACAATGAAATGAACATTTATTGAAAACGCTGGCATTTATGATAGCAATGGAAATAAGAGGTCTGCCCTTTCCCCACTGTTGTGCGATCTCAGAGTTGACATATATTGGTTGCAGGGGGTATGAGGGGCCACAGCCCCCCCCCCCCAAATGTCATAATCAGACTAGAGTACTTAGCTAATGACACTTAGCCTAATCATGCTTCCCAGAAATATTAGAAAGGTATTAGTCCCTTAGGTTTATGGGGGGGGGGGGGGGTATAATCTTAGGCATGAGTAGTTGAGCATTTGCAAGCTTTATCTCTCTAATAGAGACATCGGTGCCAGGCTCAGGGCACATTTACGATTTCCAATCCACTGATCCAAGTTTTGCTTGAATAAGTGCAGGGAAGAACTTTGCTAAACATGGATGGGAAGCCTGTTCAAGAGAAGGGCTGGCCTCTGAGACACACTTGTCTGTCAAACATCTCCTATTTATGATCCAGGTAAGGTTTAGGTCGCTAGATTGGGTGTTTTGGATGCTATTTGCTTTGCAAGTGTTCAACAGGTTCATTAAGGCTAGATCAGAGAATACTTTGTTGGCCAGTCATAGGTCACCTCTCAGCAACATGTAGGAGACAGAGTATAAGGACAGAGTTTTGACACAGTCCACAAAAAACTTGTTTTCTAAACCATATATTCATTTTGTGAGGAACCTCTGTGGCCACTCCATTTGTTGCATATGCCTGTTTAGGTATATGTTGAAGGGTACATTGCCCTCATAAGACCAGTCATGGAATACAGAGTACAATGGAATGGCGGCATCTTTGGAGATAGATGCCATACCCTTGCATATAAGTTGTGCAACGTAGACTAATTTCCTTACTATTGTTGACACGTGATGGTCAAAAGCCAAGTCACTGTCTGCATGCATTCCCACATTGCTGATCACTGGTTCTACTGTTAGGGGTGTATTATCAGTGTAGTAATTTGCAGTATTGGCTGTCTTACCAAAAGACACTATTATGCACTTCTTGATATTGAGTGTAAGACCATTACTCCAGCACCAGTTATTAATCTGTGTCAGGCCTTCTTGAAGTGTGTTTGTGTCTTAAGAGGCTTCATTGACTATGCATAATTTGAATGTGGTCAGCCAGAGACCATTGACATCAGTGTTTTCTTTAGTGAAAATAGATGCCAAATATGAAAGGCTCCAGCAATAAGCCCTGAAGCACTCTGCTAGTGACTGGCTTTTTTGTAGAGGTAGACTCTCCTATTCTAACTTCTTGGGTTTTGTCTGTGAGCCAATTAGCTGTCCAGTGGATGATGTAAAGGTTTATACCTAATTCAGTGAGTGTGTTTACAATGTCCAAGTTGGTATTGTGTCAAATGCTTTGGCCAGGTTGAGTGTACTCCACCTTGTCCTTGTCCATTGCTTTGGTGACATTCTCAAAGAAGTCCATCAGGTTGTGTTGGCATGGCCTGCCTTTGACAAAATATGGGACATGCCGGGAGAAATCACTAAACATTGCTTTTGTTTTTTTCTTTTTTTTTTCAATTTTGTGAATTTCATTACTTTATGGTTGGTGTAATGGATGTCAATGTAGTGAACTAGAACTATAGAGATATATAAACAGTGACTGTTTTCCAGTTTTGAACACTGAACTGACCAGTGGATAAGGTACAAAAACCCTGAAATAACCCATGTTATACACTAGAGGGTGAGTTGTTGACAAGAGGCAAAAGCTTTACAGACAGGAATCAGGAAGTTATATGGGGGTGCAGCTGTATTTTAGGTCTGAGGTCAACAGGTGTGGTGTGTGTATCCTCTAAACCTAGAGGGATTTCTGAAGGGCAGTCCACAGCATCATCGAATGGAAGAAGAGATATTATGAAGCTGCTATTCAGTAAAAGAATGCTAGAGAAATAGTGTTGTGCTTGTAGAGCTTGCCCTTCTTGTGTAAGAAGCTGTTCTGAGTCTTTAGTACCTGTGTAATTGTTACTCTTTGTGCTGTGATGGTGCCAAAGGGAAATAACTGAGAGCCTTGAATATTTTGGAGTCAGATGTGAGATACTCTACATGGAATGTGTTGCATGGGAATTAAACTATTGTACGCTGCTGTTTCCCAGAAACTGGAAGTATTGTTTTAAAGACTGCATTTCACGTTTTTTCTGTTTTTATCTATTTTGCCAAGAACAGCATTTTCTGTCCATCTCTCTTGTAAATAAATTCAGGTTGAGTTTTAAAAAATCATAACTGTTTCTGTGAGTACTGCTAAACTGAAATATTACCTTTGGTGGAGAATACAGGCACATTTTTATCCCTACCATTAACTTTCTTAAAAAGTGCTATAATTTGTTCAGCAGAAAGCAATGAACAGTACTTTATTGTGTGTGTTTTAACTGAGGGAAGAAGAAGAAGGTATATACTCCACAGTGACTGTGAAGGCATTTTAAACAACTCTGTTATAATATAAAACTTGTGAGCTGTGCAGTTGAGACTTTGTGAACTTGGCACTTGTATCTGTCTGGTTTTAGACTGCAGCTGCTGTGTCTGGCCCTGACATGCAGGCTATTGAAGCCTTAATGATGGCAGCACTGATACTGCAGAACAAATCAATTAAATGATCACTGGTACCTCAGCAGTTACATCATTGTAAATAAAGAAGTAATGCTAGGATAACAAACCTTAAGCAATATTTGTTTAATTTGCAACATGAATTTGTGACAATGCAAGAACAGATAGCTTCCATTATCAGTCAACCATACAAGGCCCCAAGAATCGGTCAGTTGCTGAAGAAACTGGGAGTAGCTGATGATACTGAGGCCTCTCTCATGTCCTTTTAGAAGTCTGTGACAAGAGAAAACTGGACTTCAACTGAGTGGTCTAGAATTTTATTGGCACATCTTACAGGGGATTGTCTGAAAGCCTACAGGGATATGGAAGATACAATCATCCATGATTATCAAAAACTAAAAAAATAAAGGAAATACATATTGAAATTGTGGTTAGAATCTGATGTAAATGGTACAGGAAACATTTTAGACATCTGAACAGTGGACTGATTTAAGAGGATTGTACCAAACAATTTAAGAACATTTGTGTTTCAAAATGATGTGCTAATGTCTGACCAATTAGTAATCTCAGCAGAACATCTATGATTGTTTGAAAGTGAAAACTTTAAGCCAGACCTAGATATAATAAGAGCTACCAAGTCCTCACATAAATATGCATCTGTACTTGAATGTAAGCAAAGTATGAATCTGCGTCTACAAGTTAACAAAAAGTATTCTCAGAAATAATTTGATTTAAATGTTTTAAGAAGGCACATCTATTGAAGTAGTGTACAGCTTCTGATAACACCATGGTACCAAATATTAAATCACCTGTATCAGAAGGTGAACTAATAGAATGCGATCAGGCTGAGTAGTTATACTATGAAAAAGTAGAATATGCTTTATTGCTATTACCAAACGTATTAAACATACAATTATTTTTAGATGGAAAATAATTATATGGATTGTTAGATTCAGAAACATGACTGCTTATTTATTTTTATTTATTTCACGTTTGCTGATTGGATTGGTCCAGAGACCCTTTTTCACTATGTCCTGAGCCAGGGTCATAATATACAATGTTACATTCAGAAACAAAAACACAGTTAATTGGTACCTATATCATCTGGTAAGTAATCATAAAATTATCTAAACTGTAATCTTATAATTGGCTAGTACAAAGTCAGAAATGGTGGTTGAAAATATCAAGTAGAATACATCTTTGTGCATCATACGTGAGTAAAAAGTAAGGCATTTTTATTCCAGTAGCATACATTCAAAAGGAGCATAGTGTAATTGCAATGAGTTTCAGATAATTAATGTTTGTATAGCTGTTATTGTTGCAAACTTGTCAAAGTGAGCACAGTATTATTGGTGCATTTTTATTGGTACAAATAGTCTAGCACCTTTATTATCTACTACGAGCATAGCTATGTATACTGTATATATAAATGATTATGAGTTCATTTCAGTTATAAACAGCTTGGTATTTGTTCAAGGTATGGAAATCAAGAAGTTCACCCCAAGACGAAAGCTCGAGAGGTGAATCTCGGCATCCATGTCGAGAATGCTCAATAAGCTGCTTTACGATCAGAGGGATCCAGTCGTAATTCTTTGTAGCACATGAAGACTTATCTGTTACCAGGTACTAAAATTATTAAAGAAAAAGGTAAATCTGTACCACACTTACCTCTGTTACACAGACGGCAGCCACCTCAGAAGATTAGTGAGAGGTGTAAAGAGATTTAAAAAACTGTTAAGCACATTATTCATCCTTCCGCTGTCTGAACAATGTTTTAACAAATTGTTAAAGCTCTTTGCACCTCCTCATGCTCTTCTGTGGTGACCACTAACTGCTGATAGTGCTTTATTTTTATTTTATTTTTATGTATTTTTTATGTTTTATTTTGGTTTTGTATTTCAGGTATGTCCAACTGGGTTTAGTCAAAAGCCCCCTGTCAGGGGAGGATCAGAGAGAAAAGCTCCAAGATAGTACAAAGAATTTTAAACAGTCATTCAGTAATATACACATGCAGACATTAAATAATATATATTAATAATTATACATACAGTTGATAGATTATATTCGTATGAAAGTAATGACAACCACTACAGTATAAAAATACTTATGCATTAGTAGATGCTGAACATTGTGTATTTAAACAGCTGTATTAGTGGGTTTGTCAATTAGATTAGTGTTTAGAAATTCACAGAAACAGAGGTGAGGGGAAAGAACTAGGTAGAAAAGGCAATGCTAATATTGTAGTTCTGAGAGGGGATATAAAGCATGCTCAGAGATAATTGAATATAATACTATAATAAGGTACATATTAGAGTAAGCCATGGTGGTGCAGTGGTAGTGTTGTCACCTCACAGCAAGAGGTTCTCCCGTTCGATTCTCAGCTGGAGCACCTTCTGTGTGGAGTCTGCATGTCCTCCCCACTGTCGAGTGGCGTTCGAAAGACATGCGTGAATGGGCATGCCTTCGTTGAAGGTTGGGTGTCAGGCTGGTAACTCGGCACTGTAAAAATCGACTGCCAATCATTAGTGGACCGGAGTTCCACTGTGACGACCCCTAACCGGGAAAAGCTGAAAGAAAAACAACAACAACATATTAGAAGTATCAAGGTGGGGGGTTGAGCAGTGTCACAGTAATGCATATAGCTTGGAGATGCTAGTAAAACTCAGGTATTGGTGAAGACTGGTTTTGAGGGGTATGATTCTGAATGAAGACAAATTGACAATATAGCAAGTTGAAGATAACTGTGACATTTATCACTTAGCACTACGAAAGCAGATCCAGTGAGTTAGGTAACGTTTTAGTTGTATTTTAAATTAGTTTGCATTCTAAATAGATTTCACTGGTAGTAGGATGGGATTCCATTGGTTATCTACACAATTTTAATATGGGGATTTACTTGCAGTATTTAGATGATTTAGATATAGAAATTAGTGATTTTTCTCTAAAGTGGAAAATTCTACTGGGGGGTAGTGTTGTATTAAGTTGTTAAGGGTTAGACAGTCTTCTGGCATATAGCAATGTCTGTGTATTGTAGTTAGATGAGAAAGAGCTAGGTGATGTGGTAGTTCTAACCAGTTTAAGTATCTGAGGGCAAGACAGTGGTGTGTTCTATTGTTATAGTTTACAGCAAATTTGGCTATTTTATTATAACATTGCTTAAGTAGGGACAATTGTGAGACTTGAAGTTTGGTGAAGACTGGAGCAACATAGAGTAGAGATGGCAGCAAAATAGTAGAGGCTGTACATCTTCTGGCAATGTCAGTGAGGTAGGTTTTTAGTTTGTATAGTGTACTTTGTTTTTGTGATTTTATTAATCACGTGATACATAATGGTAACATTTCAACTATCAAACATCTATGATGACTCCCAGTAATCTTGTACAATTTATTTCCTCTGTCATAGTGCTGTTGACAGAGATGATAGTGATTAGTGTTGTTTTGGTACAGATGAGTTTTGGGCTGAAGAACCATAATTCTTTTTTTAGAGTATAGAAATAGTTGTGAATTATTCATACAATTTTCAGTCAAGAAGAGGAATTGTTGCATAAGGTATTGGAGTTTAGAGAGAGAGACTGGCAGATTAGAGTTGAGTCATCAGTGCATTGAACTAGGACAGCATTGTTTGTAGCAGTGTCAAAGTCACTGATGAATATGTTGAAATGTATGGTGCCTGGTATAGATCATTGTGGGACACCAATGCTTGCCAGCAAGAAAGTGAAGAAAACATTTTTCCATTTCACTGCTTGTGTTCTGTTTGAAGATAGCTATGGAACCATTACAGTGAAGAGAATGAGAGCTTATGTAAGAGATTCTGGTGGTAGATAGTATCAGAGTTTCTGAGAGTGTTGACATTATTTACAAAATTCAGCAAAGCCTTAGTTGTGTAGTGAGTTGTGAGGATGGAAGCCGGCTGAAGAAAAAGGGTGACCATCTATTAAATAGTACGTAAGTTACTTAGGAATACATTAATGTGTTTTAACACAAGACTAGAGCTTAACAGTGGCAATGTGTGCTTAACAAGATCTTGTAATACATTTTTTATTCAGAAAGGTGGTTAACAAGTCTATCATGGGGGCTTATTTGCCACCATGGCTACACATTTTTATTGTCAGTGTGATGGGACTATGCTTCCTATTGTGGTACATTGGAGATGCATAGCATATAAAGGGTAGTCCTTTGCAGTAGAGGATACATATTATTTGTTAAGTTCTTACCAATAATTTCTAGCTAGGAAGTCTTATTATCAGGGGAGTCCTAGGAAGGAAACTCCAAGATATAATACAAACAGAACAGATATTTGGGAAAATAATTAATAGAAAGGAAATATGCAATGGTATAAATATGGCGTAAAAATTCAGACTTGTTAAATGCTTGAACAACAATTGCATAGCAGAGTCAGTACTGAAACCAGTTTGCATTCTTTACAGATAAATCCATGTACACTATAAAGTTGTTAGTGTGAACCTATAAACTTCCAATATAAAGTAATATAGTCATAAGCAATGTATGTAATAGTTCAACATTAAATAACTTCAAAACTATGACAGAGGAAAGGGTTGGATTGATGTGTAGTTACTAGGCATGAGATCCCAAAAATAATTTCTGAATTGCCCCAAAGCATTGAATGGTTGAATGGCTTGCTCAGTGTCAGACAGAAGAAAAATGAATGGAGAAAGAATCAAACCCTGTTCCACAGGAACTGCTCATTAACCATTCATAGCTTTAATCCTCTGCACTAACTGAATATTATTATGTCAAGATATAAAATATATGTACGTGTGTGTACGTATATATATATATATATATATATATATATATATATATATATACATACATACATATATATGTGTGTGTGTGTATATATATATATATATATATATATATATATAAATATAAATATATATATATATATATATATATATATATACATGCACACATGTGCACACTCATGTTGTCTTTCATTGACAACAGGATTCATTAGGCCACCTTCTTTTGGCTCTGAAGACTGAACATACTCATCTTTGAAAACCAAAAAAGTCAACATAAGTGTTTTGCAGTGGTACAATAGCAGTTTGAAGGCAGTTGCAGTATTTGATGGAAAACATAGATAATGCCCATAAATTTGGTCTATAAAAAACATGCATGACTGGATTAGTGGCTGCATGCTTTTTCACTCTTTCAGGCAGAAACAACTAGGATTTACCCCTGGTAATTACTACAAAAAAGGAAGACATTTTAAAGATCCAGTTGTGGCAAAAATGAATTAATAGTGGCTTTAGGTGTCCTGCTGTGCTATAGCTTCAGGATAATGTCTTTAGCCAAGCGCATTAAAAATATTTCCTAAGGCTTTCTTGAACTTAGGCTTGGGAAGCCCTAATTCTGGATGACCATTTTGTTTTATTTTTATATTTTGACACTTGGTTTAGGGTACTTTTGTTTTGCTATTTATCAATATGTTTTGTTTCTAGTTGAAGCAGTACTTTAGATAAAAGGGAGTTAACATTTGATTTCCTGTTATCCATAATTATTTCTTTTTCTGTAATGGTATGGGGATTCCTATGATTCCTTCATTGAGTATAACTGGTTTAAATCATGCAGTAAAATCACACAATATTAACACCTTGCATGAAATTCATTTGCTTAAAGAAAAATATATTGTACTAACAGAAAACATTGCAAAGCTATTGTAATTTCAAAAATGAAACCAGAAAGGTTTGTAGTAGGTTACAACGGTCTAATAGATGTAAATTGTGATCAAGAAGGAAGAATATTACATTTAACAGTGGTATATAATAACATTTTGGTGTAGAGGTATATATGTGCTCCTTTCCAATCTTGCACTGCATTTTTGCAAAAATGGCGTGGTGCCATTCATGCAGTTTATAAGATGTTATTGCAGCTGGTATTTTCATAGGATCATAGATTATTAGGCTATCCACTCAGAGATCATTTTGAGGCTAGCCATTTCAACCTAATGCCGTAGAAATACTACTAAATACCCAAGATTGTATTTAGTGATGACAGCCCATGTCCAGGATGGTTGTGGTGCTATCCCCAGTAAGAATTTATGGTGCCCCATCCACTCATCCAGTTTCCTTTTGAACAGTTTCATAGAGGTGCTCTTTTTCACATTAATTGGTAGCCTGTTCCAAAGACATGGCAGTCACTGGGAGATAAATCTGTCCCTCCATCATGTCCTATTTAAGTTGGCAGCCATATTTATGTCCCTGGAACGGGTAGCCCTAAAAATTCAACTTTATTTAAATGCCCTTTTGTCTTGTCATTGGCCAGGAATCAAGCCCAGGTCTTCCGCGTGGCAGGCGAAAATTCTACCACTGGTGAGAATTCTACCACTGAAAGCACCAAATAGACCAGCAAGGCAGCACAGAGTTCAATAGATTTATTGAATACTGATATAAATAACAAACTAGTTTCGGCAAACAGCCTTCTTCAGTGTAAAACAGTATAGTCAAGTTCCTTTGAGTCATCATTTAAATACATATCAAGAGCCAATCAAAAAATTAAGCTCATGAATATTCATAAATTTAAAACATATTTATGAAACATGTTTTAAGGCACTTAAAGTATGTCATACAAATATACAGTAGAAAATATATATACTAGTGATGTCCATCCATAACAGGAAAGATAACCACCAAATAAATACATGAAATTAGGCAAGTTGTTGGTATATTCTAGCATGTCCATCTGGCCATGTATGCATACTCATAATCTTATTTTTGTCATTCCATAATTGATTAGCCACTGGCACGTGCTATTGAGCAATTCTTTATTAAAGGCACCATAGGTATTATATATCAAGTACTTATATTAAAAGGGCTCAAACATGCTATATCATAAGGGAGCATTTGTTCGAGAGGTTGAATTATATATATGCGTATATGTATATATAGATTTATAGTGGGCAAAACAAGTAGTAAACATTGAACACAATGTAAAAATTGGATCGACAATGGTGAAAGGTAACAACCTAAACATAAAGGCTTAAACATTTCTTCATAATAGGCATTAAAGATATTGTGTATCCAGTACATATATGGAGAGGGCTCAGACATTCTGTGTCAAAAGGGGATATATTTGAAGAGTTGAATTATATATACACAAATGTGTATATATGTATATGCAGTGGGAAAACAAGTATTACACAAAATAAGACAATTTGACCAACAGTGGTATGGATAAGACCCTCAACATGAGGCTTAACTTCCAGAACTAGAAAAGTGACAGTAAATGCAACTAGTTTCAAGTGATGTTAAACTAACATATATAAATGATTAGTCACCTGGCTGGCAAATTAGGTACCTTTTAATCCTACTCCCGCAGGAATAGAAATTAACCATTGACTACACTTGGCCACCGCCCATATCATACATAATATTGCGGAATAGCCCATATGGCTCAATATCTAAACACCCTGTTCAATACCGAACCAGGGTATTTTGACGTTCATAATCCATATACTTAAGGACATATAAGGAGGAGACAAATAAAAATCCACAACTTAGTGTCCTATTTTTCAATATACTAATACAAACTAACCATATTTCCCTATAAATGATCATTCAGTCCCGGATGAAATAAACCCCCCAATGTAGTAATCCAATATTTCTCTTTTTGATCCAGTAGCCCGTGCCAACCCTGTTTATTGGTTCTGTCTCCAGAAATACGATCAATGACCATAAAGGTGAACCTAGCTTGAGGATGTTTTAGTGTATGTTGATATAAGGCGCTGGTCTCCTTATGGTTTTTTATATCACTACGATGTTCGTTCATTCTAAATCTCAAAGCTCTGGAGGTTTGTCCAACATAAAATCCCCCACAATAACATGAAGCCAGGTACACCACCCAATCGCTACTACAGTTACCAAAGATCTTGATGTCAAAAACTCTACTGGTATTACGACTGGTGAACGCCTTGGATTTGAGCATATGTTGACAGGAACCACAATGGCCACAAGGGAATGACCCAATGAGTTCATCACCATGAAGTGTCAATTGTTTATGGATAGTCCCCCCACTTGCCATATGTTTAAAATGTGAAAAGTAGGAGCCTAGGGTTTTACCACGTTTGTATGAAAAAAGACAACGGGGTCCCAAAATACTTCGCAGCTTGTCATTGGCCAATAAAATATTCCAATGTTTATTGATGATGTTTCTAATCATGTTAATGTTTCTGCCATAAGTGGTGATAAATCTGACACATGTATTACGAGAGGATTGATTTTTATTCTTATTCTGATATTGTAATAAGTCATCCCTCTCAAGACGGTTAGCTCTACTCTGAGCCGACACAATATCAAATCTATCATATCCCCTATTGGTAAACCTCTGACTGAGATCCCTACTGGCCAATTGATATTCCTCCATGTTGGAACTGAGACGTTTGATACGTATAAATTGGGATATGGGAATACTCCTGATAGTGTGACGGGGATGTAAACTTGATGCATGTAACAAGGTGTTATATTATGGTACTATGAAAACCCTCGTAGACAAAGTATTGTCTGGGTTCCTGTATAGAGTGACATCCAAAAAATTAATGGAATTTTTGTCATATGTCACGGAAAATTCAAGTCCCCAGACATTGTCATTAAGATACTCAACAAATTCCAAGTAACCCACATCAGCCCGCCACACCAACCAGCAGTCGTCCAGGTAGCGTCTCCAAATGTCCATTTCCACCTGAAAGATGTTGTGTGATGTATCATAGATCATAAACTCCTCAACATAGGCCATGAAAAGGTCAGCATATATTGGGGCAAAAGATGCCCCCATAGCTGTTCCTTGAAGCTGCCAATAACACTGGCCCTGGAAGTACAGAACATTCTTATTTAACACATGTTCGGACATACATATCAAAAGAGTGTTGAACCCCGGTGAATATAGGTTGACCCTTTCCAACCAATATTGTAAAGATTGGAGACCCGCCCAGTGGGGTATACTTGTATATAATGATTTTACATCCAAAGTACATAAATACCATTCGGGTTCCAATTGGGTTTCCCTAATTAGCTGTAGAAACTGTGTGGTGTCCTGCAATCTGGATCTAATATGTCCCAACAAAGGTTTTAGATATTTAGTAAGAAAGGCCGATAGGGGTTCAGTCAGAGAGCCTATTCCTGATACTATTGGTCTACCCGGTGGTTTTTCCAAGGACTTGTGGATTTTGGGTAAAAGATACAATATCTGTTTAGACGGTTCAGACACCATAAGTGAATCCAAACATTTCTTATTTATGATACCTTCCTCAAAGGCCAACCGCAAGAAGGAGTCAATCTCATCCTTATATACTGGTGTGGGGTCTATGGACATGTACATGTAGCACTTGGCATCTGACAATTGGGTTAACCCTTCATGAACGTAATCCGCAGTATTCCAAACCACAACTGCACCTCCCTTATCAGCAGGGACAATAACTATATCTTTATTGTCACACAAGGTGTTCAAAGCTATCTTGTCATCAGGGGTTAGATTGCTGGCCAACATAATATGTCCCATATTTTCAAAATGAATATCCCTCAAAATGGAGTCCATAAAAATAGAAACATGTTTGCTCATAGGAGGTTGGAAAGAGGACTTGCCAAAACGGAAGTCCTCAGATGGTTCTGACTTGTTATCCTCAAAGAACAACCTAAGATTTAACGTCCTGCAAAAGTCCTGTAAATCCTGTACTATGTGATATTCCTGACTGAAAAAAGAGGGAATATAGTTCAAACCCTTATTCAAAAGTGCAACCTGTTCATCTGTTAATATGGTCTTAGATAGATTCAACACATTCTGAGTCGGCCCTGATAGGTCTCCTATTTCAGGAAGTTGTCCAAAAGGCCTTGGAGGGAGACCGGAGTAATCGGTCTTTCTGTGCTTTCTGCCCCCCCGGTGTCCCTTACCCCTTCTAAAGGGGAAATTTTGTTAGTTTTCTTCCTATTGGGTGAAACCCTCTCCCCTGATCCCTCAAAATCCGTAAGGGAGGATTCATCACCAGACGTGCTATATGAACTATCCCCCTTATTTTTAAGAATTGACCGAGGTCTCTTTTTGGTGCGACTGGGCCCTGTTTTAACCTGATTAGTATCCGCAAATCTAACCGATCTGCTGAAATCAAAGGGTTTACCCCGTTGATAATCAGAAAAATCACGATGAAACTTCTTGATTTTGCGTTCCTTTAAAGTTTTTTCATGCTCCATCAGTTCTAAGGACAGTTTTTTAATGTTGTCCTGATATTTCATAGAAGATTCAAACTTTTGAGCCTCTGAACATATATTTTTGATTTCAAGTATATTAGAATCTACTGTCCTTTCATAATATTGTAACAATATGTTCACAAATGTCATGGATCCAGTCTGAAGAGCCTCCTGCCAATCTTGGTTTAATTTATCATCTGGCTTCCCCACTAGAGGTTGTGTTCGTATTCGTAATCCTCTGGGAGCCATGTTTTGAGCCAAATATGCTTTGAATAACTTAAGATGCCAAATGTTTGATCTAAGAGTCTTAAATGCTTTGGTGATTGAATGGAAAAACATATCACAATCTACCACAGAAGTCTGACCTGAATTAACTGGATCATTGCTTGGCAATTGATCAATACCAAATACCGCTATATCTTGCCGATCAGCACATAATCCAGACAGAATAGTATTTAGATCCATGTTGTGAACAATGTTAGGGTCTACTACTAATGAAAACTGGTGGAGCACCAAAATAGCAAAGGAGTATGGTTTTTAAACCAAATATGTAATATAATGGTTGAAAGACCCAGTAACATCAAAATGGGAAGAAAATCAAACACCAATCCCTAGTGGGAAGTCACAGGGGTGGCAGAAAGCACAAAAAGAAAAAAAGAAGAGAAAAACCAGGACCATAAAATCCCTATGGCAGGTCAAGCACCAAGAATAACATAAAAGTATATTGCAATATTCGTGTAACACTTTTGACTTATATATTAAATGAAACAACCCAACCTGAAATTGGTTCAATTTAAATATTCAATGGTAGAATCAAGGATCCAATAGATCATCAGAATCAGCCCCAATGAGCCAGACTGTCAACTATAAGTAACCACTGTGACAAGGCATTAAATTCAAATACTAGGGCACACTACTGCAAGTATTCCATAACTGGAAAAAGGTCAAAACACTATATTTGCTGAGATCCCATACTTTCAAAACCCAAGAAAGGTTTTGTACAGGTATATGGGTCAAATGATCAAAAATACAACAAACAAATATGAACCTTACAAAAAATTTTTTTGTTCAAATGGTCTGATTATGTAGTTTTTCTTTGATAATATACTGCCAGTATCACAACTGGATCACCTCTTTGGTCACTATACAATCTATTATGGTTTATAATAATATCTGTACCAAGTGTACAGCCAATTGACACACACAACAATACTGAATAAGTAAAAGTACAAATTTTAATTATGGTCAGGGGACCGAGCAGTGGTTCATTTCAGAGAAGACACAAGGACTGATGATTGGCAATAACTAACAATTATAAATACTGTATGGATTATTACAATAGTAGGAGTAGTGTTTCCATTTATATCTTAAATTCCCTTCAAAAGCATTATGGTTCCAAACAATCAGAAACTAACCTACTATAATATATCACAACCATTCTAATCCTGCTGATAACCAAATATTCAAGGAGCCGCAATTATGTCTCAATTCCATTAATATCCAGCCTATTTTCAAAGATTGTACTCACTAAAATAGTATCATATATTACATGTGTAACACATATTAAGGTCTAAAGCACAATTATGCTGAAATGTGTAATAAGGATGTCACAAGTATGGTCACAACCATTTATATATATTGTGTTCACTTAACTCATACCAATAGTTCCCCAATATATTATAAGGAAATATTAGTACTGGTCCGTTAATTGTCAATATAAAATGTGTAAGAATTCCATTCACAAACTGTTTAATAGTGACAGCAAAGAATGAGATAAAGCTTATATATTGGCTACAATAAAGCAAACACATATGAATATATCATGTACCATAGACTATTGTGCATAATCATGTAGCATATACTACATAGCCATAATACCAGTAAGTATACTATTTATAAGCCAAAAGGATGTATAAACATATGCAGTCCCAAGCCGATATGAGTTTGTATGTAATACTTCCCGCAACCAAAAAATCACGATTATAATATTGAATGTCAATAGAGTTCAAAACACTCCATATAACAACTGGTTATGTCAAATTGCTTGAAATAGGGATCATAGTTCTAATAGTGCCCCCAAATATAAAGTTTAAGGAACATATAATATTTAAAATTACTGTCTCCCTGCTCAATGTATGGTTCCCAGGTCCCAGTCCTGCAGGCCACAAATAGTTATCGTCCTCCAGTTATATAAAGAATACCTGCATATAAATATGCCAAAATACTGAAATGCTACAGAGTCTCAATAGGCCCAACATATATCTCGGGCCAGTTTAGTAACTAACAACCTAGTACGCCCAAAACATAGCAAGTGTGTTGAAAACACTTTCCGTAGATACAGGCCTAGAGAGCCGAACACTGTCGCAAGTAAAATGGTGTACCAGTACACGTTTAATACATCCCAAAATTACCATGTATCAAATATGCACTCAACACATGCAACAACACTGAAATTCCACACCGTTTCCATATACCCAACATATATTTTAGGTCCAGTTATTAACTACGACCTCATTTGCCCAAAGCATAACAATTTGTGTTAAAACACATTCCATAAAAGTAGTCTAAATAAATGAGCACTATGAAAAATCGGTTAGTATTCAAATGATAGTTTGATACGTCTCTAGGTTGCAAAACATACTAGTGTAAAAGTGTACCCAGCTGCCGAACGATGGTATTGCTTCCAAACCATATATCATTAAACACTCAATACACTACCAAATATTAGAAGTGAGTAAGCAGCAATGTCACCAAACAATGTAATAAACACAAAAATGTCCATAATACATTTGTCCCTGTTGGTTATGCAAATCACACAAGTCCCAGATAGAAACAAGACAGAACCAATAAACAGGGTTGGCACGGGCTACTGGATCAAAAAGAGAAATATTGGATTACTACATTGGGGGGTTTATTTCATCCGGGACTGAATGATCATTTATAGGGAAATATGGTTAGTTTGTATTAGTATATTGAAAAATAGGACACTAAGTTGTGGATTTTTATTTGTCTCCTCCTTATATGTCCTTAAGTATATGGATTATGAACGTCAAAATACCCTGGTTCGGTATTGAACAGGGTGTTTAGATATTGAGCCATATGGGCTATTCCGCAATATTATGTATGATATGGGCGGTGGCCAAGTGTAGTCAATGGTTAATTTCTATTCCTGCGGGAGTAGGATTAAAAGGTACCTAATTTGCCAGCCAGGTGACTAATCATTTATATATGTTAGTTTAACATCACTTGAAACTAGTTGCATTTACTGTCACTTTTCTAGTTCTGGAAGTTAAGCCTCATGTTGAGGGTCTTATCCATACCACTGTTGGTCAAATTGTCTTATTTTGTGTAATACTTGTTTTCCCACTGCATATACATATATACACATTTGTGTATATATAATTCAACTCTTCAAATATATCCCCTTTTTGACACAGAATGTCTGAGCCCTCTCCATATATGTACTGGATACACAATATCTTTAATGCCTATTATGAAGAAATGTTTAAGCCTTTATGTTTAGGTTGTTACCTTTCACCATTGTCGATCCAATTTTTACATTGTGTTCAATGTTTACTACTTGTTTTGCCCATTATAAATCTATATATACATATACGCATATATATAATTCAACCTCTCGAACAAATGCTCCCTTATGATATAGCATGTTTGAGCCCTTTTAATATAAGTACTTGATATATAATACCTATGGTGCCTTTAATAAAGAATTGCTCAATAGCACGTGCCAGTGGCTAATCAATTATGGAATGACAAAAATAAGATTATGAGTATGCATACATGGCCAGATGGACATGCTAGAATATACCAACAACTTGCCTAATTTCATGTATTTATTTGGTGGTTATCTTTCCTGTTATGGACGGACATCACTAGTATATATATTTTCTACTGTATATTTGTATGACATACTTTAAGTGCCTTAAAACATGTTTCATAAATATGTTTTAAATTTATGAATATTCATGAGCTTAATTTTTTGATTGGCTCTTGATATGTATTTAAATGATGACTCAAAGGAACTTGACTATACTGTTTTACACTGAAGAAGGCTGTTTGCCGAAACTAGTTTGTTATTTATATCAGTATTCAATAAATCTATTGAACTCTGTGCTGCCTTGCTGGTCTATTTGGTGCTTTCTACTTGGTTTGGACCGTGCATCCCTTCGTGCATAGGACTTGGTTTACTCTGAATTCTACCACTGAACCACATTTTTTCAATGTACATTTTGATTCGGACCCACTTATACTCAATGGGAACAGCTTGCAAACTTTAATTGGTTACATAGTTTAAGAGACTATTATAGAGACAGCTATCCAGTGCAACTAGGTTATCTTCATCTGTATCTTAAACACAAAACATTTGTAAGATTCGACTATTTTAACTTGCAGCTGTAATAAATATAGCTCATGATATGAAGATCTATCCTAGGTAGCTATGAAGTCATATTTTGATTTCAGAAGGTGTGCTGTTTAACGGAGCACCAAAGAAAAGAATGGCACAAAATAAATTTATGGCTATTGATATTCAAATAAAAATGATTTTTTTGGGAGGTAAATAAGCATCAGAATGCCTCCCCAGTGGTGGTGTGATCAGCATGTAAATTATGTTTTTAAAATAATTTACAAGTAGATGTTGTTTCACTTTCTGGAACTATAAATATTCAAAAAAAAAAAAAAAAAAAAAACAAAAGCTTATAAAGATTTTTGTTTCAGTGACATGCAGTAGGAAAACATATATTTAACTGCAGATGTTGTCCTGTTCGATTCTCAGCTAAAGCGTCTTCTGTGTGGAGACATGCGTGAATGGGCGTACCTTCGTTGAAGGTTGTACATCAGGGCTGGCAACTCGGTACGTAAAAATATGCTGCCATTCATTAGCGGACCACAGTTCTGCTGTGGCGACCCCTAACCAGGAAAAGCCGAAAGATACAACAACATGATTAAATCAAAATGCATTTTGTAATCTCACCTTCTGATTCATTTCACATCTCAGGTCTTTACACTTCCACAGACAGGCAGTTGCATCATTGCAGTGTTGTTCTATGTGGTCACAGCTTTCCAGAAGGGTTATAGCAAGAAACCTGCTAAAATGAATCATGTTGGGGAGCTGGACAGTGGGCTAATCCTCTGCCGAAGGATAAGTCACATGTTTCCACCACTGAAGCTGTTCATTTGCAGTTTAACCAGTGGCAGCTGGTGACTTCATATCAAAGGGTGGCTGCAGGGTGACAGCAGAACGGGGTGGGGCTAACTTCAACAGGGCGGAGCTATGTTATAGCAGGATCGACCCATTGACCGTGCTTACCATTTTACATAAAATAACTGCTCAGTCACTATCGCATGTGCTGAATGGTCTGCCAACAAATACTAGATGAGATGTTTAGGTTATGTTGTAATAGTACAAAACCTAAATACATCTAAACAGCAAAAAAATATTTGGCCTTGACTGCAGGAAGCTAGTATGAGTATTCATGATGTAGTAAATATGCATTGCACTGTATAGGGTAATCTGCATTTTGTACAATGCCAGATACAAAGTAAGGAGATTTGGAAATCCCACTGTACTAGCTTAATTTACTATTCACAATTCAAGGTCACTCCAGTGTGTGACAATGAGATGATCTCAAAGTCAGTACAATTTGCTATTACAGCTACCACAGCTGGGAGGTAGAGACATTGCCACAAGTATGTATAGGTCAGTTTGAAGACCTACCTAAGCAGTATGCTGTACTTCTTATTCTGTTTCTGTACCTGATGAAAAGGTGTGATCTGGTCTGGAATACATCGGGTCTTACTAGATTTGGTTTTTCTTTCCTTTTCCTGGACACACAAAAGGGACCATTTCAAGTTTGCCAACCAAATACAGTATTTGCTGCACCCTGCTACCAAATAAGTGTTTTTAGTATAGTGCCAAATAAGTGCCTTTGTTGTGTTCCTCTGGGTATTTTTCAGGTTTCTTACTTGTAGATAAAGTCCATGCATCTTACTTTGTGCAAACAAATCAATAGCTGTTTTGTTGAAGTCTGTTACACTACATGTTAACTCTTTTCTTATAAAAATCATAGCCAATGCATTCATTCTTTCCTGCCCCTATGATGAAACATTTTAATTTTCTTCATTGTTGAGAAACACCATTCTGTCTCAGCAGATGACACTGATGTGGTGACTATAATCAACAACACATTGTAAATCTCTGAAAACACAGTGGTTAATGAGTTGTCCACCAAGAATTCTAACATCTTGACTGCACTGCCATCTGCTGCAGAGTCGTCATGGTGATACACAACTCCCAATTTCCATTCTGAGTTGTCCCCTTGACACAAATGGATAGTTTTCTATTGCTGCTGTGAAAAGATTTTCTGGAAACTGTTTTGTGTATGCTGAAAAGTTTCCAAGTAGTAGCAGCTGAGAAGCATGAAGATTCCCAGTTTATTCAAATCGTAACACAGCCTGGAACTTTCTAATATCACACACTTCCATTGCATCAGTAGACAATGTCTGGTGCAGTGGTTGGGATGCAGATGGTCTTTGTCTGTGTCTTGCCGGAATATTCTTTGTCTGTAGGTACTGTTCTGCAATGCTGTCAATATCTGTTCTGATACTCTCAATTACATTTAAAAATATGTGTGCATCCTTTTCAACTATGGTTGGATCTGTGGTGCTACATTGAAGTTGCCTGTACAGAATGTCAACACGGGGCATTATACAATGGAAAACTGTCACCCAAAATTTAAATTCATCATCTGCAAGTATTTGCATTAGCCCATTTACTTCCTGTGCAGTTGCTGCAGCAGATGTAGAACACTTGTACAAAAAAAAAAAAAACAGTCTGACAGCAAGTCCAAGTTTTTATGCACTGCATTTGCAGTATGGATATTAAATTCCAGCATGTTCCAGACATCTGTGACCTGCATCATGCTACTATATTGTCCAGAGCAGCTTGTTTTTGAACTGAACATGAAAAAAAGGCTGAATTTCTACCAAGTGTTAAAAAAATGTCCTTGCTTCAGTATTATGTAGTGTCGCTTTTCATTGCCAGATGAAGTTGATGGGCATAACAGTGTACATAATAATCATATTTAAATTCCTGTCTTATGATAGCTTGAACCCCATGCTGAGCTCCACTCATAACAGATGCACCATCATAACTCTGGCCAACCACTTTCTCATGCTGGTTACCCACCACTTCCTACAACTGTTCACTTATCACACCAGCAATATGCTCTGCAGTCTGTCCAGGTGGTGTAAAATATCCCCAAAAATGTTCTAGCACCTGGCCATTGAGAACATAATGGGAGATAATGTTAATTTGCCACAGCCCTGCAAATCACTGGTTACATCTGCAATTACTGTTATAAATTTTGCAGTATGAATATCTTGTTTTATTTCTTTTCTGAATATTTTGAACTTGTCCTCCTGTACCGTAATCATAAATTTCTTTCTTCCTCCTCCAAACCCTCCCTAGTCACGTCTCTCCTCTTACCCTGTCTTCTGTATGCTGCTCCTGTCCTTACTAACCTCCAGTCATCTCTTCTTAGCAGACTAGAGCAAACCTACAGTAAATAGCTAAGTTTGCCTCCAACCTTCCCTATAAATCCCACCACTGCCTTGCCCTAAAGTCTTTGCAACGGCTCAAATTGCCCAAACAACTGCTCCTTCCTCAACTCCATACAACACACTCTATTCTTTATAACCCCGCTTCCTGCCCCTCTATCTCTAATATTGTATCACTATACAACCCCCAACATCAGCTTTGTACATCTGATAAACATCTTCTGGACATCCACAAACCCTCAAAAAATACTGGGAAGTCACTATACAAATACTCAGTAGCCCGGTCCTGGAACTCCCTCCCACATAATATAAGAAATATTCCTCATAAGTCCCAGTTCAAACTTGAACTTAAACACAGTCTACAAAATACCTGGTCCTGTCCCTGTCAAGCTCCAACCTGATTCTAGCTACCCTCCTCCTAAATCTACTTTCTTCTCTCCTATCTTTCTCTTTCTCATTTCTCTCTCCTCTCCACAGTGCTAATATTACTACATACAAACATCCTGTTTCTTCTAAATAATCCTTTCATCCAGATTATCTTGTTGTTACTGTATAGATATACACTGAAACCTGTACAAAACTGTTAAATTAGTTAACTTCACTTTGTTGTATATATTCTTGTTATATCAAACTGGAAGCTAAGCAGTCTCCACCCAAGACTGGAACAGACAGTCAAGAGGAGAAGGTTAACACTTGCACCACAACTCCAGCCGCATACAGACCTACTAAAACAGCACTGGCAAAAAATACACATAAATACACAAAATCATACTCGGAGGCTCTAAATAAAAACCTGCAAAAGCATCAGAGACCTCCAAAGCAGACACCCAAACAACCTGCACTTTCCATCACAAACCAGACAACACATAAACACAAAATCAGTGTGCCACACAATCACTGCCCTTAAGGCGAAATAACATACCTAACACAATAGTAACAGGTGACTCTATAGTCAGGCACACTGACGTCCCACTCACTAGGCTGGACAAGCAGAAGGTTATTGTTAGCTGCCTGTCGGGATCCAGAATCCACCACATAACACAAGCACTCAGGTCACTCCAGAACAAGTACAAATATGAATCTGACATTGTTCATGTTGGTGTGAATGATTTGAGACGTACCTACCTGGACTGCATGAAAAGAGACATGGAAGAGCTCTTTGTTCATGCAGCCCAGACTGGTATGACCCTGACCCTGAGTAGCATCCTGCCCTCACCAAGAATGATACCTCAGTATAAAGAAAAAATGATCGATTTCAACAATTGGCTAAGCTTCTGGTGTCATTCAAAGGGGATCCAGTGTCTGTCAGCCTGGGACGACATGCTCGACAAGCCGCATTGCTTCGCAAGAGACGGCTTGCACCTGCCACCCCTAAGCTTTTGAATACTGGCCAAAGCTCTTGCTGCCCCCATAGTGCCTTTTTTTAGGTAAGGCTCAAAAGTCAAACCCACCTCTGTAAACAGCACAATTAACAAAAAACTGAGGGTTATGCTACTCAACGCCAGGAGTTTTAATCTCAAAATGCAAACGCTCGAAGCACTCCTCAGTATGGAGAACGTCAACATCTGTGCAGTAACTGAAACCTGGTTCAAGGCTCCAGAGAGCACCCCAGCACTACCGGGCTACAACTCATACCACACGTTCCGGCCACAGAACACGGAACAAAACACAAAAGGAGGGGGTGTATCCATATTCATCAAGGATACCTACACCTCCAGGTTAGTGGCGCAGCATGATTCCTCTGAGATCATCCATGTGCAACTAACATTGGGCAAATCTGCAATGCAAATTGTGGCCTGCTACAGATCACCCTCCATGACCCAGGACCACCACTCCACCTTTCTGGAGACACTGGAAAACATGAAGGTCCTACCGAACACCCTGATATTGGGCAATTTCAATTACCCTACCATTCACTGGGAAAACTACTCGAGTACATATTCCCAGGCCCAGCGCTTCCTGGAATTCAACTCAAATGCCCTGGATCAGCTAGTAAACTCCCCTACCAGAGGTGAAAACATATTGGACTTGGTCATCACCAACATGGGCAACAGGTGTTCCACACCGGAGGTCAACCCATCACTAGTTAGATCAGACCATAAACTAATCACTCTGGATGTCCACACCCCACCACCACCCCCAACTAAGGAAACCACAGTAAAAAACATTTCTAAAGCAAACTGCACCTTACTTAAGACAGAGGTGGTAAGTTTCAAAGCCCCCATGCTAATGAATAACGCTGCTCAAGATGCAGAAACCTTTACAAATGCACTCTATGAGCACCTACAAGGATGCATGGATCATGCCATCCCTAGCAAAACCAAGACTCACTCCTCTAAGAGAAGGAAACCAGTTTGGTGGACCCCTGCAATAAACAGGCTATACAATAGAAGGAGGAAACTAGTTCAGAAAAAAAGCAAATCCCAAGAAGGAAGACATCCCTGATCAGTATCAGTAAGAAACTAAGGTCCCTCATGAAATAATCCAAGGCTAACTTCAAAAGAAAAGTAGCCAAGGATTTGAAAGATAACCACAAAGCCTTCTTTAGCTATGTTAAGAATCTAAGTGGCAACAAGCAGATATGCACTGAACTAGTGCAAATTAGCACAAAATATACTGAACCTAGTGATATTGCCAACATCATGGCAGATAGATTCAGTGCAAACTTCTCCCCACTCTCACCTCCAAAAGGGCCCACAACAATACTGGAAAAGTATAGTGTCCCAAAAATCACAGACGCAGAGGAGAAAACAGCCCTTTCAAAAGGCTGAAACACAGCATCAATGGGACCAGATTGTGTCCCAGGCTGTGTCTTGCATAAACTACAGAACAAACTAACCCCCCATCTAAACACGCTGTTCAACCTCAGCCTCTCCACAAGCTACATGCCCATAGAATGGTGCACAGCAACGGTTATTCCTCTCCACAAAGGAGGGGCCACAACTGACCCTGGTAACTATCTCCCTATAAGCTTGACTAGCCTGGTCTGCAAGGCTATGGAGCGCATCATCATGGAACTCATTAACAAAGACATTGGGAACCTCCAAACACTTGATCCGACCCAGTTCGGCTTTGTTATGGGCAGGTCATGCCTACTAATCCTGGTTGACTTCTTCGAGACAGTCACCAAGGTCATAGACGAGGCAAAGGTGGTTCACACACCATACCTTGACCTCGCCAAGGCTTTCAACACCATTCCCCACTCGTGTTTTACAGAAAAACGCACAAGCCTGAACATAAACCCTTATGTCATGAGATGGGTTGCCAACTGGCTTACAGACAGAACTCACACGGTAAGAATAACGGGCTCCAGGTCCAACTCGAAACCAGTCACAAGTGGTGTCCTGCAAGGACTCGGTCCTGGGACCCCTACTGTTTGGCATATACTTCTCAGAAGTACAGGCAAATACAGGAGGACAATGGCTAACCAAGTTCGCCAATGACTGCAAACTGGGAGCCATAATTGACTCTCCGGCTGACATGGACATCCTCCAAAAGGGCCTTACTGAGACGGACACCTGGTGTCAAAGTCATGGCCTGAAGCTAAATGCCAAAAAATGCATAGTCATCCCATTTGGGAAAAACAAAACACCCATGAATTACCACATAGATGGCAGCCCCCTTAATACAGAAGATGTAATATGAGATCTGGGGACCCAGGTAGATAGTAATCTCTCCTTTGACAATCATATTGCCAAAGTAGTTAGGAAATCCTTCTATGTGACCCATCTAATTACTAAAGGGTTCACATCTAGAAATAAAAAGGTTATAGTGCCCTTCTAATCATCACTTATTAGACCCATCATAGAGTACAATGCCCTATTTGGGATGTACCTCACAAGACACTTCCAACAGCTGGAAAGACCACAAAAGTACCTCACCAAGAGGATTACTGGCCTCAAACATATGTCCTATGAAGCCTGATTGAAAAAATTCCAGTTGTACTCAGTGGCATATCGCTTACTCAGAGGGGATCTCTGCCTGACTTACAAAGCCATGTCCAACTTAGAATTGATGGACATGCTCCACCTAAAGAAATCCAGGTCACTGCGAGCCACACATTCTAGTGAGCTAAACTTCACCACAACAATAAATAGAACATGCTGGAGGGATAGATTTCTGTCACAGAGACTCCTCATGCTTTGGAACAAAATTCCAAATTACATCAGGCAGAGCCCCTCACTAACACTTTTCAAGAGAAACCTTGACGAATGGATGGGTAACAGAAAATACACCCCTGGGATCACTTCATTGGCTCTGCTTGACAGAGGATCAGTTAATTAATCAATGGGGTGGCAAAAGCTGACACACTCTGGCTAGGCTTATAAATGCCCTCGGGCAGATAGCCTAGTACCTACCTATGAATCTATGAACCTATATGCCATTTGTGATGTAAATGTTTGTCATGAATGACTGTAATCATAACTAGAGCTTTTCTCCTTGGGTCTCCAGTGAAAACGGGCTTTTGGCTCAGCTGGACCAACCCAGTTAACAAATGACAATAAATAAATAAACAAATAAATAAGTAATTAAGTAATATAAGTACTAGGAAGAAGCGGAAGGGTAAATCAAGAATCAGACACTAAATTTTAAATGATATAAGCGCTTTTGTCTGTATTTATTAAGAGAAACTTCTTCAGACAACAAGAGCAAAGTAAAGAACACAGTTTAAATAGGCCTCCATTAAACCATGTGACACAAAAAGGAAATTACATCACTGAAACAAATCTCAGGAATAACACCATCTTGTGGTTCAAATACTGAACTACAACTAAATAAACAGTCGATTCATTCATAAAAACACCTGGCTACCAATATAATATGATAGAACAGAAAACACATTCAGTTGAAATACAACCATAAAACACATCACATTTAAACACTTAAAACCAAAAATATTACCTATCCATTGTCTTCAGTTTTAATAAGCACTGTACTGAGCATAGGTTCATAGGTAGGTAATAGGTTATCGGCCCAAGGGTCTAAGTAAGCCTAGCCAACAAGGTTTCCTGCCTTACACCACCCAAGAAAGTTAATTTCCTATGCCCTTGTCGAGAAGAGCCACAGAAGTGATCCCCGGGGTGTATTCCCTATTTCCCATCAACTCATCAAGATTTTTCTTGAAGAGTGCTAATGAGGAACTTTGCTTGACATAGATGGGTAGCCTGTTCCAGACTATAGGAAGTCTCTGGGACAAGAATCTATCCCTCCAGCATGTCCTGTTTATTGTGGTGACAAGGTTTAGGTCCCTAGAGCGTGTAGCTCGGAGGGATTGGGATTTCTTTAGGTGTAGCATGTCCAACAGCTCTGGGTTTAACATAGCTTTATATGTTAGGTAGAGATCTCCTCAGAATAGGCAATATGCTACAGAGTAAAGCTGGAGTTTTTTGAGATGGTCAGTGTAGGGCATCCTCTTTGTGAGGTACTTCTGTGGTCTTTCCAGCTGCTGCAGATGTCTTGTGAGGTACATTCCAAAAGGGACATTGTACTCTATAATGGGTCTAATGAGTGCTGAGTAGAGGGGGAACAATGACCTCTTTTTTTCCTATATCAGAACCCTTTTGTGATGAGGTGTGCCACATAGAAGAATTTCCTGACTACTGTGGAGATGTGATTATCAAAGGAGAGATGACTGTCCACCTGGGTCCCAAGGTCTCTTATCACATATTCAGCATTAAGTAGACTGCCGTTTATGTGGTAGTTCATGGGTACAGAGTTTTTACCAAAGGGGATGACAATGCACTTTTTGGCATTGAGCTTGAGGCCATGCCTCTGACGCCAGGCATCTGTCTCAGTGAAGCCATTCTGTAGGATGTTCACATCATTTGGGGGCTCGACTATGGCTCCTAGTTTGCAGTCAATTGCGAACTTCGTTAGCCAGAGGCCTTCTGTCTTAGCCTGTACTTCAGAGAAGTAGATACCAAACAGGAGAGGTCCCAGGACTGAACCCTGTGGTACTCCACTTGTCACTGATTTGAAATCAGATTTGAAGTCTGCAACTTTTACAGTGAGGGTTCTGTCAGTGAGCCAGTTGGCAACCCATCTTGTGATGTAGGGATTTATACCTAGTTTAGTGAGTTTAGCTATAATTCCAGAATGGGGGATGATGTTGAAAGCTTTGGTGAGGTCAAGATAGGCTGTGTGAACCACCTTACCCTCATCTACAGCTTTGGTGACTGTCTTAAAAAAGTTGATCAGGTTCAGAAGGCATGATCTGCCTTTCACAAACCCAAACTGGGTGGGGTCTAGAGTTTGGAGGTTACCAATGTCTTTGTTTATGAGTTCCATGATGATACATTCCATGGCCTTGCAGATCAGGCTCATCAGGCTAATAGTGTGATAGTTTCCAGGATCAGTGGTGGCTCCCCCTTTGTGGAGTGGGATAACTGTTGCTGTGCGCCATTCAGTGGGCACAAAGCCTGACGTGAGACTATAATTAAACATGGTACTTAGGTGGGGAGCCAGTTTGTTCTGAAGTTTGTGTAAAACACAGCCTGGGATGTTGTCCGGTCCCATGGATGCTGTGTTTTTGGTTTTGGAGAGTGCAACTTTTACCTGCATAGATGTGATTACAGGGGCTCTGCATTCTTCCTGTATAGATATGGGCCCTTTAGGGGTTGAGAGGGGGGTAAAGTTATTACTGTACCTATCTGCCAGGATCTTGGCAATATCAGATGGTTCTGTAATTTTCGTGCCATTTTGCTTGTAACTCAGAGCAGATCTGGGTGTTGCCATTGAGATTACATGTATCATTCAACCCAGGAAAGCTATACGCATTTGATCAAACTTGCCACAAGTTCACAGTGTTCCATTTTAAGAGTCCAAGGAGCTTCTCTTTCATCAGATGAAACTTGCTCAATTATTTTGAATTTAAAATGATGTTCTGGGAAGGTCATAATATGTCTGGCTAGGGCATTATGGACATGCAATTTATTAATACAATAAATATGCTCATATAATCATTCTCTAAATCTGCGTTCTGTTTTACCTATATAAACATTCTGTTTTACCTATATAAAAACTTTTGCAGAACAAGCACTTAGCAAGATAAACAACGCCTTTAGAGTTACAGTTAAACCTACCCTTGATCTCATAATTGGTATTACTGACCGTAAAATTATTGTCAGTATCAATATATTTACAATAAGGGCAAGCTTCGCACTTATACATTCCAGAGCATCTAGTTAAAGGAAACTTCTTAGAATCAAATGAATTTTAAGAATCAAATACATTTTTAAAATTGGTACCTTTCTTAAAAACAACCCTAGTATGATCACTCAATTTCTGTTTTAAATTAATATCATCCAACAATCGGTTCCAATTTTTATGTAAAATTTGCTTAAGGCAAATAGCATCAATACTTAAAGCGGTGATGAAACTCAGACTAAAACCAGTTGTCAATAAATTACTGTCTTGAACTCTATGATCACCAAACCTTCCAGGGCTTTCCAGTCAGCCCTCATGATTTAAAATTGGTTTAAAGAACCCAGTAGATCTCTTACTTTGTACTTCGTTTTGATGTTCCTTTAAAACAGTTAATGTTTTTATGTGTTCTGTGAACTTTTGATTGATCCTTAAGGTGAAGTCTACCAGTCTGTGGAACATTCCAGCACTTAGTAGTCTTCAAATTCATCATGGCCTTTCATAGCTGATACTTCTTCAGCATACAACTTGATAAAGTCAATCATATGTGATAGAACATGCCAGTTTTCTTCTACTTTCTTGTTTTGTTTTTCCACTAAGTGCTATCCAGTACTTAACTGAGACCTTATATCCACAGTTGCCAACATTGCTAGACTCATGTAGTTGTCGAAATGTTTAGCAGTTTGTTCATGTTTTCTAGTCTTTTCTATCATTCTCAATAAACATGGGAAGTAGTACAAGGTGTTTGTTTCCTCACACCCACAGATGCAGGTGTGCTTGTCATACAGATCCAGGTGTGCTTGTCATGCAGATCCAGGTGTGCTTGTCATACAGATCCATTCTCAATAAACATGGGAAGTAGCACAATGTATTTGTTTCCTCACACCCACAGATGCAGGTGTGCTTGCCATACAGATCCAGGTGTGCTTGTCATACAGATCCAGGTGTGCTTGTCATAGACTGAGCCGCTGAGTTTGTGTGTGTATGTTCTTCACCTATTTCTACCTTGTGAATCCACATTAAGATCAGGTTTAGGTCTTCTGGCCGTCTTGATTCTTAACTTCTCATCAAAAGTCAAATCTCTAATATTACCAGATTTTTAGATAGACCACTGTAACAGGATTAGCAATAATGTTTTCATCAATGTAATGATGAATGCAAATAGTCAGAGTATGCATTGCATCTTGTTTCAGCCAAATGCACAGTTCTTCAAAGCCAAAATTATAACACCAAAACAGTTCCAAACATTTCATCCACAAACAGCCATCATATCAGTTGCTGACCTAAAGTATCTGCTTCCTTTAACCTTGCCAGGATTAAAATGAAAATACATATGATTAAACAGATATTTAGTATATAGATGAACAGATATGAAATAACATACATTAAGAATGACTCATACATTTGATAATTAGATTACATTCATCTGAAAGCACATACAACTATTACAGTCTTGCAGAGCTGGAATTACAACAGTAAACAGCAGGGCCAGTTGTTTCATTTTCATGTAGCCCCAGTCTCCATTGCCCACCCACCCCAAGTAGCTGATATGATATTGTGAGGTTCATAGGTTCATACTAGGCTATCTGCCCTAGGGCATTTATAAGCCTAGCCAGAGTGTGTTTGGCTTTCGCCACCCATTTTAAATTAATTTTGGTATGCCTTTTTTTGAGGGAGGTTAAAAGGCAAAAAAGGGTAAAAGATGACGCTATTATTAATATAGACATTTTTAAGAAAACATATTTCTAGTAAACATGAAATAGCTATTATTAATATATGTATTTTTTTTGTTCACATAAACATTAGCCAGAGTTCAAAGCTTGTGGTCGATCTTACTTCACTCAGATGCACATTACTTTTGCAAAGCAAGCCAGAACTACAGCAATAAGGCCAATAATTTTATTCACACATACTAGGCATAGTCCTCATCCTGATTGCATACCCATGGTATCTGCCTTGAGCCTAAAAAGTTTAAAATAATGAAAAGAGAAGACAAAAGTTACATTTCTGTATTTTTATTGCATCACATAGTCAAGAGCTTGCAAGTAGTCTTACTTTTGCTCACCCGTACACACTTTAGTCATGCAAGGCCAAAGTTTCAATAACAAAATATCCACAAACCATCCTAATCTATCTTGACTGACCCTGCAAAAGGATATTAGGTAAAATAAAATTCATCCACAAACAGCTCCCAAAACATACTGTGTACCTAGTATCTGTTTGACCCTTGCCAGGATATTTTATTAGAAAAAAGACACTCATAGTCAAGTAGCCTCCAAAACACAGTTCCTCCTTCGGATCTCGTTCACCCTGCCAGGATATTATATTAAAAAGAAAAATCATCAACAGCACCCAAAACACATTACCTTCTTGTCACTACTATCTGGCTGACCCTGTCAAGCCCAGGGGGATATCAGAAACAAAATATGATATCCATCCAGTTAAGAACCAACCAACAGACAGGGTTTCTATAAACATTGTTATTTAATGAAACATTTCTGGTTGACCCTGACTGGAAACAAATGCATAATATCAATTGTATCTGATCGACCCTGCCTGGAATGAAAAAAAAAGTACTTAAGTTTCAACTGACTAACTGGTAATAATTATTACCAACTCAATCAGTTCATAATTCAGTGCAAGCGTATTTATTTTATTTTTGGTAGCTCAAATTCAATTGCTCACCTTTCTAAAAACAAAACAAAATATTGATCTTGAAAATTGATCCAAAAAATCTCTCTCTCTCAGTCCAATGACTTGACTCTGATTGCACGGTGCACTTAATGCATGGGAAGGGAACGTCAACGGTTTCCCTTCTTTATACGCTTACATCAGCAGATGCTTCACAAATGCATATTACGTAACAGTCTGCTGACCCTAACAGTCCAGCTTCCAACAATACTCCTGTGGTTAGAACTGCAATGACTTCTGGGCATCTTCTTTGATGCACAGCTACTTTCTAATTCAGACAATTTTCAAAACACTCCAAGCCGGACACAAGACAGAAGTTTTCTTTTTTTTATTTTTAGATCAGAACTCAGGTGCATACATGAATTTACTGAACTGCTGCTAGTGCTATATATGTAAGTAAAATCTTTTTTTTTTTTTTTTTTACTTTTTTGTTTTTACCTTGCAAAAGTGGTGGTGGTGGTGTACAGGGAGGCTGCATTCCAGGAATCCAGTACCATGAGCTGCTCCTGAGTTTAACTAGTGGAACAAAGTGACTGCATCCTTTCTATGATGATTTCTTAAACTGACTTCAGGAGACTGTTATTACTTAGCATTGCGGTACCTTCTATATGTGATTGCTCCTGAGCCACTCATTCCTGTACAAACGTGCTTCCACATAGTCAGTTTGCACTGGTATACACAGTGTAACATTTTTTGTGAATTCCATCATCCATGTGTAAACATAAAGTTGTGCTTGAAAATATCCAATATATTACAAATATGAAAGTTTGGAGCTAAGGATATTACTGAGAATAACACAGTGTTGGTTATCGAATCAGTGTTATGCAGGTTGCTGAAAGAAATTTTGAAAGATGCAGTGCTGCATTATTTCAAAAAGGTTTTGCTTAGTGGACTATGACTAATATAAATTTAATGAGTCCATTTAATACTGAGCTAGTATACTGGACTTTTTTTTTACTTTACCAGGAATAAAGCCAGACTGATTGGTGAAAAAAACTGATGTAGTATATTTGAATTTCACCAAGACATTTGATGTGGTCCCTCATATGAATCTGATGAAGATGTTAAAAAGGTTGGGTAGTTGTACAGGTCCAAAATAAGAGCAACATTTCTAATAAATATGAATTTAATGAATTTACAATCATTTATAAATATGCTATCAGTACATGTAACCCCATATGAACTGCAGAATGAGTCGGTTTTGGATACATTGCAGGTGTTGAGAAGAAGAGTCTTGGACAACATTAAAGACTGGAAACAACACTAATCTCATGAACTTTAATCATATCCTGAGTTATAGAGGGGGTCCATTCCTGTCATGATATTAGAAACCCAAAATATTTGGAGAAATTAAAAGAGAGAAGCCACTCTTTGATGAATGACACTGTTCTTGGTTAATTAAATGTCTATGGTGCTTTAGACCAACTTCTAGCCTTCAGCTGGTCAGTCCTTCCTCCACTGGCTATCCTTCTGCCATATTGCATCCAGGGTGCTATTTATTTATTTGTTTTGTTTTTGCATTTGTTGACTAGGACAGTTCAGCTGGGCAAAAAGCCTGTTTTCAGTGGAGGATTAGGGAGAAAAACTCCGTAGACAGTTTTAAGAAAACATATTTCTAGTAAACATGCATACATGAAATACTGTAATAAATGTTTAAAGAAGTACAAAGAACAGGAAAAAGCATTTTTATTCAAAGTAATCCACTCTTGTATTCCTGTAGTTATTTTGCTGACAGACATATAACCACAGTAAATGTATACATTCTCAAGATCATGTAATACAAATGTGAAGCAATCCTTTGACCTGTAAATTGTCTGGTTTATTCAAGGTAATGACTGCTTTCATCTATTAGACCATAATGCTGGGATTCAGTAACGCCTACACTAAGTTTACACAGACAACACAGACATAACTTGCCCCTTCTTCCTCCTTGTTATAATTTTCCTACTGATTTTCTTGCAGCTTTAAATATCAAGGGGGATTTATAAAGGTTACCTCAAAGTGTAGAGTACATGTACACAATGAGTGACCAGAAAACACAAAATATGTAGAAGGGATGTTGAATACAGATTGTGTGCACTTAGTGCAGGCATTAATGAACCTGTCCATTATCAATCACACGCTCCAACCTCCTCTCTAAGTCCTTCCTCCTGTAATATCACACATACTGCTCACTGAATACTGGCACTTTTATTTCAAACCTTGATACATACTGTTGTTGTACATTTTACCTATTTCTTGATAATTACATTAAGTATCTTTGTAATGTGTTTATTGTTTAAACGGTATAGACTTCTGTGAATGATGAGCTTTTCTCCCTGGATCTCTGCTGAATACGGATTATTTGATGGCCAGTCAAACTTTCCCAGCAAAAAAGGTAAATAAATAAATTAATAAATATCTGATTCATGAATACACTTTTGATTTGACTGATGACTCAAACATGCCCAGAATAAAAATCATAAACATCTCTCAGCACAAGAATTCATGATTTACATACACGATTGTGGGACAGCTGATAATCATTAGTATATGGGTGATTAATCTCAGCCATGGGAAGAATATATATATATATATATAAAAATAAAAACAAAAAAAAAAAACAGAACAGTAACCAACCAGAAACTACACTGGAAACATACTACTGAAATAAAAAAAAATGCTAGAAACAACCCACAACAACAGGAAGTAACGGGTGTACACAGATGTTTATTAAAAACAGAATAAACATGCACTGTGAATATGCTTTACTGTTCACCCACACATTTAATAAAGTAAACAAGTGCTTTTTCTTACAAAGCCATATGTTGCATGCCTATTCCTATATCCAGTGAGATTGATGCTTTAGAGTCTCCCCTTTATTCACTAATTTCAGTGTTGCTGGTTTTCTTCCTGATGGTCTCCATCTCCCAATGGATGTGTATCAATTGATCAGGGGCGTATTCATTGAGTGCTGAACAATCAAGCAAAAAGAGCAAAATAAGTTTCACTGACCCTCTGAGTTAAGTTTTTCCCCAGGGGAGCAAGCCCTACTGCATCCCCCAATGTGGGGGGACACCCCCACACTTTCTGAACTAAAATATACCTACTTCAAGGTCTCACAAAAGCGGAGAAAAAGAAAAATCCACCAGCAGTGAAACTTATTCCTCTCCTCTTCCATCAATTATACAACACTCAAGGAAAGTGGTCTAGACAGATTGATATTAAACCCTCCCTCCTGGCATCATTCTCCAGATAACTCTGGATTCTGCTAGTTATGTCTTGTGATTTTTTTTTTCACTCTCTCCAGTATTTTCCTTTGGAGCAATGGAAACAGTTTCACTGACAAAGTCTCTCTGTGAGCTTTCTTGTCAGAAGAATGAGAAGCAGGGCCCCCTTAAATTTGCTGACTCAAACTTTGTTGGCTAAACTTTTTATTTCCTCCTTAGCCTGTTCTGCATCTAAAATTGTCTTTGAATTTTGCAGAAAAAATATTCTGTACAGCTGGATACAGCAGGTTGAATCTCACACCTGGCTTAAACATTCCCCTTGCTTCTCTTCTGCCTGATGTACAGTGAATAATCATTATCTACAAACACTCTTCTGTTTCCCAATTTTAGTACATTTTCCCTTCTGCTACAGTTTGGCAAGAGCAACTCTTTCTGCTGGTGTGATTGCAATTTTAGTAATATAGGTCTTGGCTGCTTTCTCAAGCCCAAGGCTGGGGTATACGAACGATAAAGCACATATCCCACTTTATTAATATTTAGAAGGACACTGAAGGGAATGAAAATGCAGTCTGGGATATTTTAAATGTGTGTTTGGGGAGTTATCAGTGACTGCTGTGTATGTTAAAGATGCCCTGTACAATATGAAGATGAGAGAAGGTTCGTAGATAAGTACTAGGCAGGCTTCCCTTGCTATCCATTTTAAGCCTAGCGAGTTTCCCTTTTTCTGCTCTAAATAACTTATCCCATTTGGTTATAGATTGTCCTTTCCCATCCCATGGTCGATAGTTATATATTAGCCCTAATGAGAATAACTGGGATCATAACATAGATAATTTGAGGGGATCCATGAATGTGATAAAGCATTTATGAGCTGCATCTCTCTATTAGTAGTACAGGAGGGCAGTCCTGGGATAAATTTTCTGCTTCCCATTCAGATATCTAAGTTGTGCTTGCAAATTAACACAAATTAACTTTGTTTTATGTGGCCTAGGAGTCTGTTCCATAGCAGCAGAATTCTCTGTGAAATACATCTATCCCTCCCAGGGTTTCCAGATGTCTCTATTTGAGCAGGACTGTCCAGGGATCAGCAGCCTGATCCCGAGAACTGCACTGCTGGTTAAAATCCTGGTGAAACAGCCTCCAGTTTGTTTTTTTTTGATTGGCTTATATGCCGGTATATGAGACAATCAAAAAAATCACAATGGAACTATGTCCGTTTAATGTGGAACTGCCTGATGTTCTGCATTGAACAGAAGAGGGTTCGCTGTGTGATTTTTTTGATTGGCTCGTATACCGACATATGGGCCAATCAGAAATCACCAAACACGGAACTACTTGTGTTTAATGTGGAACTGCAATGTTCCACATTAAAGACCTTTTTTTTTTTTGGTCCCTACCTGGCCCGTCAGAAATCTGGCAACCCTGGTCCCTCCAAACCATTCTATTGATGTTGCAGAAGAGGTTTAGATAGCTAGACCAGTATTTCTGAAGCCACGAATTCCAAGTGAGACCAGGCAAGTGTTTGGCAGTTCTCTATGTCCTGATTGATTAATTCCATAATGTATCTGCTACGGTGGTGCAGTGTTTAGCGTTGTAGCCTCACAGAAAGAGGTTCTCCTGTTCAATTCTTGGCTGGAGCACCTTCTGTGTGGAGTCTGCATGTCCTCCCCGTGGTAAAATGATGCTAAAGACATGCAGGTAGGTACGAGCGTGAATGGGCGTGCCTTCTTTGAAGGCTGGGTGTCAGGTTGGCAACTCAGCACTGTAAAAATTCACTGCCAATCATGAGCGGTCTGGAGTTCTGCTGTGGCGATCCCTAACCGGGAAAAGACAAAAGACATTTGTCTTTCCAGGGTTTTGTATAAGAGACTGGTCAGACTTATGGGTCTGTTGAATGTACTCCCTTATGCAGAGGAATGACTGTGGCTGTTCTTCATTTGCTTGGTACAAAACATGTATGGAGGCTGAGACTGAACAGTGTTATTACGGATGTGAATAAATCATGCTTCATACTATTTCAGATTCAGCCAGAGATATTATCAAGACTCACTGATGCAGTATTTGGTCAACATTCTTTTCCTTCTGTTAGAAAGCTTGTTGATATTATGGTTCCACCATATGGGTTTTTTTCTGGCATTTGTCCCGCACTTGTTCCTGTGAGGTACAGCTGCATCTATGTAGCTGTATACATGCTGGTATAATGGGTTGGCATATGTTTCTGCATATTTAGTGGAGTTAACTCGGTTGGGGATACGTATGAATGACATCAGAATATTTTTCTGCACAAGGGCAGGGGATTAGGGAGCTGATAAGAGGGTGGCATTTTGTACAAAATTCTGAATTCATTAACCAACCAAACCTTTTCTTTACTGGCAAAGCAGGTTGGAGTCTCCTGTTAAGTTTAAGCAATTAATTTGTACTTGTGCATCAGATTCATTATGACGTTTGATTTAATTTTTACATTAAACTTGTTTTTTGTGTATAAATATGAAATTTATATATCTATCATCCTTAGTGGGAAAGCAGTATGTGCACTCAGCAATATAAAACCCTGTCTAGAATCACAGGTTCAAGATCTGAGTAATCATGTTTGCTTTTGATGAGTCACTTCCAAATGCTGTACCATATTCATACATAGAAACGGGGAGGTAGAAGACAGCAATGACATGGTGATACTGAATCTCAGCTGGATTAACCTAAGCGAAATGAAAATATAAATATAAAAATACCAGGCAACCTGCAATTTGTCTGTGCAGAATATGACCGATAGTGGGTTTTACAGAATAATGCTCCCACATTCTTAGCTGGATAGCACCACCTGCTGGACAAATGAAGGTACTACTACTAATGCTGATGATACTGCCATACAGATTTAAAATAATATCTTACTATTACTTTTATGTATTATTTTCTTTTCTATATATTAAAGAAACGCATTTACTTTACCTTAATATTCCAGCTAAACCAACTATCTTAAATGTAATAGTTTTGCTTTATAACTTATGTTTATAATTGTTTTATAAAACCAATATGTTTAGAATTGTTTTATAAAACTAATATATCTTATGGTTAATATTAGTGTGTATGTCTGGATTCAACCGCTTCCTTTCAAAATCAGAACTTCATCCATACTTTTTTGCTTCTGTCCTAGAAGGTGTGGGTGAGGTCAGCCTAACATTACTTGTATTTTATCGTTGGCATTCAGCACTTGTTTCTAATTTTCATTGATCACTTTGTTAATGGTATTAAAAGTGTGGGACAGTCCTATTCAAGTTTAATATATATATAGATATAAAATACATTTTATATAATGGAACTATTGCTCATGAATAAAACTGACTGTAACTGATGAAACAATGCATAACGTCCATGATGGCTGTAAAATGGAGCTTTTCTCCCAGGGGCTCTGCTGAAAAAGGGTACTGCTATATATATAAGTGTACAAGATGCCTGACATTAGCAGAATGCATGGCTTCTAATATATGAAAGCACAAATGCAAGGCAGTTGTGATCTCTTGTATTATTCTGCAACTCTTCTCCACCTTCTTTATTTTTTTTTACATACTCTGACTTTTCTGAATGAATTCAGAGGCTACATAAAATTCAGAGCCATAGGACATATGGAAAATGATGAAGGTTAGTCAAATTTTCAGCATTACATGGTAATAAAGTAAAGTCAGGACAGCAGTTCAGTATAAAGGGAAGGGAAAGAGTGAGCAAAAGCAAATCTTTTGTTTTGTTTTTTTGACAGGTACTTAGGAAAACAGGCAAGAAAGCAAGTTAGAGCTTGTCAGAAATAGAACTGAAACTCACAGGATTCTGGGCAGTGCAAATATTATCCCTGTTGGATAGAGCATAGAAGGTCATGCAGATGCAGAAGAGCCCGGTAAAGAATTTGTGAATAGATGATAAACAAACCTTTGCTGGCAGTCGGCTACCACATGCAGTGAAACCAAATGCTTCTTGCAAGGGGGTCATTGACTTTATATGTTGCATTGCTTTTATGTTTAACAATGCATAATATGGAATACCACTGAATTAATCCAAAAGGCACCCCTGTGGTAAACATAGAATGTTATATTGATTATATAGTCTTAGTATTAATCAGCCGTTTGTAAAAAATGCAGCCTTAATGTACAGCAGCAGTGACTGTTGCATCGTTAAATGAAGACTTAATTATGTATCTGTTATATAACGATGCACATCTTCGTATCAGAAGTGCAGATTTCTATTAAATGAGGCTGCCAACCTTCTAGTACCAAATTACCTACAGTACAGCCACTGAAATAATTCCACAAAAGAAAAAGGATTGAAACTACAGGAGAAGAAAGAATCTGAAAAAAAAACACACTTCTCCTTTAAACTACTTTTTTTTTTTTCAAAATAATTTTTTATTTAAAAAAAAAAAAAAAAAGTGAATAAACAAAACCATGCATACACATAAAGGTACAAGCAATGAAAATACACAAGTATTACATACATGAACGCTTGTAACCTTGTTATAAAGAAAGAGGAACATAAGAACATATTTAACATGAACGAAGAAGAAGACTACAACATCTTGAAGTATGCATAGTACACAAATTAACAACAATAACCCAAAAGGAACAGTATTTACAGTGCTACCGGTACTAAAGAAAAAAACAACAGTGTCACTAATTATAAGACTAAATATTAGCAGCCCTACTTGTAATTTGCAGTAGGAGGGAGAGGCCCCTCAAACAAAGATAGAGAGTGTAGGGGAAAGTTTGTAGGATAGCCATATTTTAGTCGCACAGGATTACTTCAAACAGGCTTTTCCAAAGTTTACTGAAATAGGCTCTCCTCTTAGGTCCATTTATGATGAACTTCTGAGCAGAGATATATTTAATGGCCATGTCTTTGAATCCCCACCAGCATAGTTTGGTCCGATCTAACCAATTCTAGGTGATGTAAAGTTTTATGAGGGAGCACAGCGTTATTAGGATATGAAGATGAAATTTAGGCAGGCCCAGAGGGGGTATATTTAGGATAACCGTTTCCCATGAGAGGGTGGAGCTGTAGTAACCCATTTTTTTGAGACGCACTTTGAGAGAACACCATAGTTTATGGGAATTCTTGCAGTGCCACATAATATGTAGTAAGTCGGCTCTCACACCAGGACAGCACGTACAAAAAGGAGAGCTATTAGAGTTAAATTTGTTAATTCTTACGGGGGTATAGTAGGAGTTGTTATTCAACATCAGTTGAGTGTATAGGAATTTTTTGAAGGGGGAAAGTTCTATACTAGTTTTTATAGCTAGTAATTTTTGATCTTCTGTAATATAAGAGTTTTGATTATCCCAGTATTTGGAGAATAGACAGTTACCTTTGTAGAGTAATGGGTGTAATAATTTGTATGACGAGGATATTGTTTTATTGTCATTAGCAACTGTATTAATGATTAGGTTTAATTTATCAATTAGTTGTGTATCAGGGAATATATTATTGGTTTGTGAAGAAATAAGTTCCCTGAGTTGACGGAGAATAACCATGTATTTGTTATTAACCATAAGAGTTAATCGTAGCTCAGCAAGAGACAGGGATTTATATTTAAGAATATCCCACACTGTAAGGTCTTTAATGAGAGGGAATTCCGCAAGATCCATCATCTTGTTGTTGATCTTTAGATCTGGATTGAGATGTATTGGTTGAAGAAAAGGAAGAATAAGTTGAAGATTAATGTCCTTAATCAATTTTTGAAAAGATTTTATTTGAAATTTCAATAGGGGTGATAGTCTTGAACTTTTCAGAGAGGCGGGAGATAGAAAAGGAATAGACTTAGGATTAATTTTATTAGAGAGAATATGTCCGTGCCATATCTTTAACCAAGCTGGATAGTGAGTTTGAGATTTACTATTCATGTTTGCGATGGACCATAGTTTATTAGAGCAAATAATTAGATAATAAAGATGAAAATTTGGAAGGCCCACCCCACCTTTCTCCGTGGGAAGGCTTAATTTGGAAAAAGAAATCCTAACATTCTTAGGAAACCAAAGAAATTTGACCAAGGTTTTATCAAACTGTGAAAAAAGGTTGTTTGATATAATTACATTGATCAAACTAAATTGATACAGGAGTCTGGGTAAAATATTCATTTTCACAATAGCTACTTTTGAAAGAAATGATAGATTCAATAACTTCCATCTTTGAAGGTCCTGACATATGATAGACCATGATTTAAGCAGATTATTTTGAAGCAAAGAAGCTTGATTGTGTTCAAAGTTAATGCCAAGGTATTTAAGACTGTATGAGATATGAAAGGAAGATTCAGGGAAAAAAAAAGGTTTATGAGCCTCAGGATTTATTGGGAAGATGTGTGACTTTTTGTTGTTGACTTGGTAGCCAGAGGCCTCAGAAAAGACAGTAATTGCATTTAAAATTTTTGGCAGATCTGTGTTAGGAAATTTAAAGTAAAGGTTTAAGTCATCAGCAAAGGCCGATAGAGCTACTTGTGTGTTGAGAATTTTAGGTATGGTATGATATGTATTTTGAGTAATATATAAGAAGAATGGTTCAATAAATAGATTGAAGAGAAAGGGAGAAAGTGGACAGCCTTGTCTTGTACCATTGGTGATCTGGATTGAATTAGATCTTTTTTTGTTTATATATAAATAGGTGAATGAGTTTGAATAGAGAATTCTGATCATATCTGAAAAAATTATAGGTATGTTAAAATGTGATAACGTAGAAAACAGAAAGTCCCAATTTACCCTGTCAAATGCTTTCGACGCATCCAAAGTCAAGGCATACAGCAGGTTTTTCTCTTTTTTAGTAAACTGAATGAGAGAGTCCAATGTTAGTGTATTATCCCATGTATGTCTACTGGACATAAACCCAGCTTGATCAGATGATACTATATGTGGCAATATCTGTTTAAGTCTGTTAGCTAAGATAGCAGAAAATATTTTGATATCAACATTTATAAGCGAAATAGGTCTGTAGTTGTGTGGGTCAGTTTTTTCTTTGTTGTTTTTAAGTAATAGAATTGTTTTTGGGTTGTTCCAGTGTATGTCAGTGATTCCATTTTTTATAATGAAGTTAAAGACTTCAAGAAGAATAGGGGCAATTTTTGGACTAAAAGTTTTGAAAAAATTAGTAGTGAAGCCATCCAGGCCAGGAGATTTCCCTATTTTAAGTTTATTGATGGCACTTTGAATCTCTTGAATATTAAGTGGAGCTGATAAGAGGGATATTTGATCCTGATTAAGAGATGGGAAGGTGATGGAGTTGAGAAATGTTTCCATCTGCAGATTAGAGGTAATGTGCTTATTCTTGCTATAAATATCCATATAAATGTCATGAAAGAGTTTAATTATCTCAGAGTCTGATTTATATATTTCCCCTCTGTATTGCAAAATGGAGATCGTAGGGGTGCCACTATTGTTTTTGAGTATTCTAGATAGGGTTCTAGATGGAATTTGTGCCCATTCAGAGTAAATTGCAATTTGTTTTTGTTCTTGTAATGAATAATTATGTAGGTGTAGCTCACATAGTTCTTTATGTGTCGTATTGATCAAGTTCTCTAACTTGGGGTCGGGATGGATTTTTAGTTCTCTCTCCAAAGAAGCTAATTTTAGAACTAGAATAGTTTCTTTTTCTTTATTAAGCTCGTTAAAGAAAGTGGCTTTGCTGATCAAATAACCTCTTAGTTCAGCCTTGCAAGCCGCCCATTGTATATCAAGCGCTATTTGAGATTTACCAAAGTTAGCATATAATTCAGACAGTGACATATTGATTCTCTCTAGGATCTTTTTGTATTTTAGTAAGTTATTATTAAAGGACCAATTCATATGCGGAGATGCAACATATGTGAAAGAAATCATAAGGGAGATTTTTGCATGGTCAGATAATAGCCTAGGCTCACTGAATTTGGAGAAAAATTTAGAGATTAAGAAGAAGTCTAGACGTGACCATGATTTGTGACAATTAGAGTAGAAAGTGTACATGCTGTCCTTACGTGAGTCAGTGCTGAAGACAATAGTATTCATGAGATTAAAGTCAGACATTAGTTCCTCAAGGGCAATAGAAGCTTGAAAATTATATGAGGGAGAGTTGCTGGTACGATCTAAACTGGGATTTATCACTGCATTCCAGTCCCCTGCGATTATCAAAAGGTGGTTTATGAATGAGCTAAGGATATTATAAATTTAGTAACAAGAAAAAACGTCGCTGGGAACTGCTGCTGTGTAAATCAAAATAAAATTTATTAAGACACAAGTAAAAACAGAGTAAGCGCTTTTGGGCCAAAACCCTTCATCAGACAAAGTACTCAGACTAACAGTTCATATTTAAAACACTTAACAACCAATGGGAATTCAATAAAAAGCCCGCCTATTTCTAAGGGCCGGCTTAAGGGGTACTACATCATTAAGCCCTGGATCTATGTGAGCTGTTTTTACTTGTGTCTTAATAAATTACCATATGGAGGCTTGCTTGGACTATGGGATAGTTCCGAGAGGCATGCGTGTTTTGTGCATGCCTACTCAGGGTGACAGGTATCCCGAGTTACTTGCCAAATGGCAAGCTGTTAACATTCGTACGAGCTATCAATATATGGAGTTATTAATAACTTTTTTCACACCTGAAGTTGAGGAATTGAGACAAGAAGTGTCCTGCTTGCAGCAGAAGCTGATGAGCGGGTTTCAAGAGCCTCACCATAGGACACGCTTAGAGCAATTAAATCGTGCTCTAAATGAGAACGATGAGAAATTACGAGTGTTAAAAATGGGCAAGCTTAAAAGGGACTTTGATGATTTTACGAGGGGTAATATCTTCGTATGGCCGAAGAATACCCCTCGGTTACCGAACTCTACATGGAGGGCACAGAGACCCAGTGGAAGAGTAACAGCTAGTGAAGAGCGACGTGATCGTCTGATGTCAGGATCAGAGACGGTTTCCGGCTCAGCAGTTTCTTCTGGCGTACTGATAGGTACGCTATCTTCGGTTTCAGAGGGCTCTACTGACACTAATAGTGTCGAGACTACATCTACGTCGGCTAATGTTTGCACTGTTGGAGATATTGAAACAGACTCACGGAGGTCTGTGCAGAGTGGCGATTTCAACCTTGATTCAGGTGGCTTGACTACAAGAGGGGACAGTGATGGTTCCCTAGCACAACTACCGGTTTTACAGAGTGACATTCGCACACATGTTAAATCAGTGCCCGATGATCGAGACTTGGGAGCTCGCCCTAAAGCTCAGTCAGGGCAGAGTCATTTTTTGGGCATGTTACCTGCGAACATGAGGAGGAAGGGTCCTTGGAAACGATCACGGAGCAATGACAGGGACTCCATGAACAAGAGGAGGACTTTGGACTGACTTCTTCTTTTGATATTGGTATTGTTTTTAATTTGTCTAGATATACTTTGAGCGCTGAACAGTTATTCGTTTTAAATAAGGGCCTCACATTCATACCAAGCAAGGCTTGTGTTTATAGTGACATTGTGATGGATTTAATGTTGTTCTGTCGAAATGTTATGTTACGAAAGTTTTTTGGGGGGGTTAACAGTCTGAACACGGGTTTACGTAAACCTAGCTGCTTCGTTCCTCATTTTTCACCTGCACTACATCTTTTTATTAACAAATGTGAGAGTGATCTAATAACATTTTTGCAAAAGAAAGGGAGTGATAGATTTCATAATTTAAATTTTGAACACAAACAAGCTCTTGAGGAACTCAGCAATAATTTGGACCTAACAATAAAAATGGCAGATAAGGGAGGAGCAGTTGTGGTACTTGACACCGATTGGTACAATGGCAAGATGTTAGGGCTGTTATTGGAGAGAGAGGTCTATCAACTATTAAATCCTGTTGAGGTCAGGAGTATAATAGACAAGGTCCATGGACGCATAAGTTGGCTATTTGCACATTTGTACATAACGCAGGAGCTCCTAGACTTTTTAACCATAGATAAACCTGTTATTCCTGTGTTCAAGGCTCTACCTAAGGTACATAAGTCATTAACAGACCCACCCCTTAGACCTATTGTTTCGGGCAGGGGGTGGGTCACTGAAAACCTATCCATATGGTTGGAACATACTCTTAGACCATATGTGGATAATATAGGAAATGTTTTGAAGGACACAGGTCACTTTCTCACCGTTTTAGGGGAGATGAATAGGGAAGGTTCCTCTATGGGATCAATGTTAGTCACTCTAGATGTCCATAGTCTATTTACCGTGATAGGGAATGAATATGGCACAGAAGCTAGTATAGGGCTTCTACGGGACATGGGAGTTGCTGAGAAAGATCTGTTTCTTATACGAGAGTTACTGACATTGGCATTAGAAAATAATGTCTTCATGAGTAATGGTTCTGTTTATAGGCAAGCACAGGGGGTAGCCATGGGCACCCCCTGTGCTAACACTTATGCCAACCTGGTCCTCTCTTTTTGGGAGAAGCGTCATATTTTGGGCAATAGTGAGTGGAATCAATATATAGGGGTTTATCTACGTTTTGTAGATGACATTTTTATTTCATGGAAGGGAGATGAACAGAAGTTAACCCTCTTCATGGAATATTTGCATTCCACAACTTCATTTTTGAAATTTGATGTCAAAAGTTCACATGTAGCTTTGGATTTTTTGGATGTTACTGTTGAGTTGACAGAGAATGGCTTTAGTTCAAGATTGTATAGAAAAGAGAGTTGGAAGAACTCATTACTCTCATTTGACAGCATGCACCCAAGATTTACTTTCCCTAATATAGTGCAGGGACAGGTGGGACGGATATCCAGGATTAGTTTGGTGGATGAACAGTTTGAAAAAGAGATTGTTCATTTGAAGAAGTGTTTTCAGGATAGGGGTTATAGGAATAACTTGGTTGAAGGAGCGGTAGATAGAGGTATTGAGAGTAGACAGAACAAGTACAAGCCATGACTTAATGCCACCACAATACAGAAGGGTAATAAAGATGATAGAGTCAGAATAAACAAGCCAAGGGTCCTGCTGACTTATGGAAGCAATGTTAAAGGGGTGTGTGACATCATTCACAAAAACTGGAATATCATCACCAGTGATAACAGCTTAAGGGACATAGTAGGGGTTTGTCCACAGTTCTGCTACAAGAGGAATAAGAATCTTAAAGACATACTTTGTCATGATAGGGGGAACAGTGATGTTAAATGTCTACCCAGATCTAAGGGCACTGTTCCATGCGGCAGTTGTAAGGCCTGTGGTTATATCAACAGGGAAACAATTTTTATACATCCCTCTACTGGTAGGAGCTTATTACTCAAAGGTAGAAGCTACCTGTAGAACCACTGATGTTGTGTATCTGGCTAACTGCGTATCATGTTCAAGTTATTATGTTGGCAAAACTAATAACATGCTGAAGGTTAGGATTTTGCAACATCTCTCATCCATCAGGAACTGTGATGAACACAATGCCCTCTACAATCATATTAAGGATAATCCGACACATCAGTTTAAATTTAGGGTGATTGTGAATGTCTTTTTGAATAAAAGGGGTGATGACATTAAGTTAAAGACTGAGGCAATGGAGTCAAGATGGATTTTAGAATTAACAGCTCACATAGATCCAGGGCTTAATGATGTAGTACCCCTTAAGCCGGCCCTTAGAAATAGGCGGGCTTTTTATTGAATTCCCATTGGTTGTTAAGTGTTTTAAATATGAACTGTTAGTCTGAGTACTTTGTCTGATGAAGGGTTTTGGCCCGAAAGCGCTTACTCTGTTTTTACTTGTGTCTTAATAAATTTTATTTTGATTTACACAGCAGCAGTTCCCAGCGACGTTTTTTCTTGTTACTTGATTTGTTTGACGAGAGCTGGGATTTGGCATAGCACGAGCTTTTCTTTGGATATTATAAATTTCTAAGATGAAGAAATGTTGTAGAGTACATGGACCATATACATTCAAAAATAAAACAGGTTTGGTAGAGTCCGGTAATATGGAAGTAAAATAACACCACCTACCATATTTATCAGACTTACATTCCATAATAGCACCCTGGAATTGTTTCTTAATTATAATGGCTACACCCTTAGAGTTTGAACTATCACCCCCCGCTATTATAGTCCTGATCCATTTTCTGTTGGATGTTTTTTCCCAGCCCTCTTTGGGTAAGTGCGTCTCCTGTAAAAAGCAAATACTAGCCTGAGATTTAAAAAAAAGATGAAGAATTAAGTTCTTTTTCACGGCATTTTGTAGACCTTTAACATTCCAGCAGTCTAAATGCCATCTACTGAATTCCTTATTTTAATTGGATATACTGAGATATTATAAGAATGTGGGATTGTTATTATACCTGTACGTGATAATGTTTGTTTAGGGGGAGTTGCCTTAGGGCTTAAGGAAAAGAAGAGAGCACAATACATCATTAACACTGTCTTTATGAAGAAGTTAACATTGCAGAAGGAGGTAGCCCATAACTTCTTCAAACTAACCCCAGTGCCTAACCCCCCCATACTCCTTGTATGAAGAAGAATATAAACACACAAACAAAAACCAAAAAACTCCTATATATATGTACAAAATATACATCTTCCAAATGAACATCAAACCTAGAATACTTACACATACACCCTCTGAGCTTCCAAAATCATATGTAATGTAAATACAGTTTAGATATCCTGCGGCATGTTTCTGTAGTAAAATAGAGCAGTGTACAATTATAAATGCATCTACATGCCTACTCAAAGGTGTACGCTCTCGGGAGTCCAACATTTAACTTGAATTTTAAGTAACTAAGTTATTTAATGTGTTTAGGTAAGATTTTAAATGATGCAGTATGCAAGTTAGTAAGTCACTGCTTACTTCAAATATCTTTTAGCTTACGATAGCAAATAGTAAAAGGATATAAACATCTTTTCCCCTGAAGAAAAAAAGAAAAAAAGAAATATTTATGCATGGTAACCTAGCACCAAGCCACAGCTAACTATGTTAACATCATATCATAACGCCACCACCATACATAAGGAAGAGAAAACCCCATCAGTTTAACTAAGAAATGTTAAATAAAACCAGTTAAGAGCCCTCTGTTCTACTATCAGGCTACATGACATGTGAATATGAATAGTTACATGAGATAGAGCCACTTACAACAGCCTTAGAGCCATGCACTCTAGGATATTTAATTTACATACCTTGAGTTTAACAAGTTATCCCATAGACTATTTTAAGGACAGCAATAAGTCTTGGCAAGTACCACATACCACAAATTGTAATGGTTGCCCTATGCCACAACACTATTATCAACCCTTCAGCCATATTAAGAGGCATGCTACAGTAAACAAATATTGAAATAGGAAGTAGCTAATACTGCTAATGAGCTATTGGGGGAAGTAGCTTACACAAAATTAATTAAGAGAAATTAGCAGGTGAAGAAGAAAGGCATCTTTCTGTTTAGAGAATTTGAAACACGGCAATATATAAGTGAAGTTATCTTACATAGTTTATGTTACATGGCTGACATCACCATAGCTTTAATGTTTAACACAAATAGTGTTAGACGTCCAAACATGTCACACTACAAGTGTGTTGCATATCTAGCATACAAGTTTAAAAAACAGAGTCAGCGTTTTGTTTTAGGCAGTACAATCTATATAGAATTGAAAAAAAAAAAAAAAAAAAAACTAACTGAGCGTTAACTCCGCATCCCATCTAGATAACCACAGATCTCTTATCGACAAGGTCAGGAACCTGATTTCTGTTAGTTACGCTTGCCTAACTGCTACAAAGTGGACACTGTAAATTGCAATCTCTTCTATCAATGTCGCCTTCATCAACGATATGATATTGCCATGGTGTCTCTCTAAACCATACCTGGTGAAATTATATCAATGTACAATTTAGCGACTGTAGAAAATAACGTACTTATCTGATAAATTTGTCATGCAGCACTTTAAAAGGATTATTTAAAAACTACTATATTAAAACAAAATCTTGTGACACTAAATCACACATTTAATGGAAATAATGTGCACAGGTGATTTATGTAGTTCACATTTATATCTGGATGAATTCCTAAGTTTCTGATTGTCCACACAAGTATGAAGTATGTTGTAACATTCTTAAAGTTCGTCGGGTCTGTCTATGTCCTGTAACCATCTCTCTCTCTCATATGCTCGCTTGTTTGCGCTAGGCACATAAACGCATATACCTTTCAAAACGAAAGTCATTAGCTGTACACAGCGCTTAGATGTGAATCGTCGATCACATTACCTGCTTCAGCCTGGGTATTCCAATTTTGTACATGTATTAAGTAGGGTTCGAAATATCAGGGAAGCAGTTAGACATATTGCCTAGATTGTCTTGTACTTCCTGAAGCACGCATTCTATGTGCCGTTCAAAGAGTCCCAAGGATGTTACAGTAGCATCTGGGTGTTCCAACTATTTGGGACCCTCTTGGAAACATCTTATGGAGAAATCTGTACCGACCAACACGAGGTCGGTGCTAACAGTTAAAAAGGCCATTGGAATTTTTTAAAAAGCACGGAAGTGTAGATAAACTTGTGAGAATACAATATTTATATTTTTTGAGAGGAGATTAAACGGCAGACCATTGAAAGCAACGTATAGAACTATAACAGACTTAGTCAAAGAGTCGCTGGCAGTAACATATTTTCAGGGAGTAGGAACTTTATTAAAAGCCTTGATAAAGGCTGTTTTAGCTTCATTTTGAGTGTTTACTGAGTATTTCACTTCATTACTGTAGAAGATCAGATTGTTGGGGTAGCGCATTTGAAACTGGATGTTTCTTTTAATTAAATCTGCGCAAAACGGAGATAGTTTTTGTCTGTTTTCCTTAATGGTTGAAGGTAAATCTTGTGAGAAGGAGATTTTATGGTTGTTCCACATAAGAGATTTATGTTTTTTGGCTGCATATAGTATCTTTTGTGTTACTTGATAGTTGAGAAGTTTAACATACACTTGACGAGGATCTGAACTGTCCTGTCTTCTATGAAGTGCTCAGTGTGCTCTTTCAATGGTAATTTCAGGCTTCTCATCAACAAGTTGTAATAATGATTCAAAGATTTGTTTTGCAGTGGTGATTAAGTTTTGGTTGTCATAGCTGTCCGGGATACCTCTAATTAAAATATTGTTTCTCCGACTTCTTGCCTCTAAATCTGTTATTTTCATTTGTAATTCTGATAAAGCTGTTGATTTGGCACTAAGATCTTCAGTGAGAGTTTGGATTTGCATCTAATTTGACTGTGTTTTCTGTTCAAGTGTGCCCATTCTTTCTGCAATCTGAGTAACAGATTTACCAATGGTTGAGAGCTGTTCCGAAAAGTTTTGAATAGCTGCATGTATGGGTTGTAAGGCCTGTTTTAATTCATCCATGTGAAAGCCAGTATCCTCACTAGTGCTAGTGGTATTTTTGTTAAGTTCCATCTGTTGTTTGTTGGTTTTTTGCCTTTTTGAAAGATTCTCTTTTTCTGGTGAAAAAATTGCCGAGGATTTAGCTTTTGTTGTCTGTATCTCCATTGTAGTAGAATCAATTGAAGATTTTAGCTGCCTGGCCATGTGGTTAGGCCTTATAGATCACAGTAAGTGTAAGACTTTGAGAGAAGGTATAAGAAATACGATTAATTTGGTCTCTATTTAACAGCTGAGAGTATTGAATAGTTTGGCTTTTTGATGCTGAAAAGAATTCCTTTATTCCAATGAATGTCCCGAAGCTCTGAGAAGTATAAATCTAAGATAAGACTAGATGAAGTAGGGAGCTCAGTTTAGATGCAGTTCACCAGGCGACCACCATTTTGGAATCCTAAACTACTTTTTTTGCAGGGGGCAAACCCTCTGTACCCTTGATGTGTGGGGGTGAAGCATTCCCTCCCTCTGAAAATATATATACCAACTCCGTGATCACCATACTTCAGTTAAAAGAGATTATTCCAGAAAATGGCAATCTCAAACTTAGTATGTAAGTCTGTTCTTTTGGCCAGTCAGTCTATGTCTTTAGAGAGCCCTGACATTTTGCACGGTTAACATTTTTTTGGGCTACATAACTACAGTTCTGATGAGCACAGACGGCAACTAGGTCTGTAGATGAAAAAAAAATTTACAAAGCTTTCTTGTTTTTCTCCTGCTACTGACATGACTATATGAAATATTCCGACCATCCTTTCATTCACCAACAATCCACTCATCCCTCCATTTTTCTAAGCTACTTGTTCTGAGTGACAGTAAGGTGAGTAAGCGAGACAAGACATCTCTGTCCAAAACAACAGCCATCAACCTATCCCATGGGCCCTCCATGTGTTTCTAGCTAAGAGAACTAATATAATCTTTCCAGAATGCCCATTGTCTGCCCCAGGGACTCCTTTCTATACCCTTTGTTGTAGGCAACATGAGGGTATCCTCACCAAGTGTCCAAAATGCCTTAACTGAACCCTTTCAACCCAGATGAATAGTGAATTTACTCAGAAACGCTGCTGGATTACCAAGCCTCTTTCTGTGTCATGAAGACTGAGCCCAACTACCCTCTGAAGTGATTTTATTCCCACCTCTTGCATCTGTGATCTTATCCTTTTACTGACTAACCAAAGCTTGTTGCCATATGTAAGAATGGGGACATAAACTGACAGGTAAATTGACATCTTTTTTGTGTGACTCATTTCTTGCTTCACCACTAAAGCTATAGCTAGGAAGTCACAAAGAGGGGTGACTAGCCTGGGTGCAAGCTGTTGGGGGGGCATGATTGGCAATGCAGAAGAGGTGCTGATCGGTCCCTGCAATTCACTGTTGTAATTTTATTTTTATCACAGAACTGCAGTATTGGTAGTCAATTGTGACTCCTTAAATGATCTGCGTGCAAGGTGTTTGTGTTGGGAACTGTAACAAAGAGATAATCTAGCTTTTTGCTGCAGTTTCTGAAAGGTGCTTCGTAAAGTGAAGGCGCTATTATATAGAGCACAGTAGTGCTCTGTCCTGAGAATGTAGTTTTGCTTTCTTTCTTTTTCTAAGTTTTCAACTCTAGAAGACTTGGACTTTTTCTCTTAATCCTCCACTCTTGTTGACAGGAGAGGGCATGCAAAAATCTGGACTTGCCCAGGGCACTAACTGACCTCACTACAGCTCTATTTACCACTATAGTCTGAAATGCATACTCACTAACACTTGAGTCACTTATTTTGGTATTGTACTAATTGGTAATCCTGATGATGCCTGAGAAGTTGAATGCATAACTTGCTTCCAGCAGTGGTCATAATCAAGTGACTGTAAATTAAATGGTAGTACTCTATGTAGGTAAGGTGTGTTTTCTGTGAATGTTCTAATATTGAGTTAATTTTCTCAGAGCAGATCAAAAATCATAAAGTTTTGTTAGTTACAGCAGTTTCACTTTATATGATAATATACATATATTTTTTCTACACGTTTACTTGTTTTCTTGGGAGCATCTTAAACTTCTGACAGCCATTTTTATGAATGTTGGTAGGCTGATATAAACTCACTGAAATAACATTCAGCAACAGTGTAGTTTTCCTTTTTTTGCCAATGTTGTGTAACCTTGGAGTAGGTATAGTTAAGTTTGGGGAATGTAGTAGGTGTCCTGTTGACGCGTATGCCACAAAACTTTTTTTTTTCTTTCACATGCCTCAAAATTAATGCACGGCCACCCACAACACAATGTATGTAATGTAATAGAGTATGTTTCTGCACATGCAGCCATTATTTTGCACAGGAAATTACATTCCTGCCCCCTTCCAATGAATCAGAGTTAACACTTCAGCATTTCCTTCTTTCTCCACTCCCATTCAGAACTGCTAAATCTACTACAGAGGTGTTAAGTTGCCTGGGTTACTGTTTACCTGCTTGAATGTAGTTTTTTTTTTGCTGCTATTCTCATATTTCTGTGGTATTAGGGGTAGCATGTTTTCGTGCAATTTCATAAGTTTCTGAATGGGAACACTTCCCATTTCTTTTAATAATTTTCAGCTGGAGACCTGGAGTAATGGATTGTTCCAAACATCATGTGTTCAGTGGAGGAACAGTGTGAGAGAGATGTTACTTATTTACTTAAGGGCTACAGGCTTCCTCCTCCAGGTAAAAAATGTAAATTAAACTTGTATGTATGAGCATAGAGAGATGCTTATTTACTTAACAGCTGCAGGCTTTTAAATTTAGAGAAACTTTTAAGGCATTTGTGTGTGACTATGATAGAGAAATGGCAGGAGTGTGACTGTTACTACATTTTAGAGAAACTGTCATATGTGCATAACAGGATAACATCTACAGGCTGCATTTCTGAGAAATGGCAGCTGCAGGCTTCCTCCAGGCCTCCTCCTAAACTTATAAGTACGTGCGACTGCGAGAGAACTGCTGCAGACGTTTACATTTAGAGAACTTAAATTTTGGCATTTGTGTAAGCATCCTGTTACGTTAGTGTTACTCAGAAATTCCATCAGCCTGTTTAATACTTTCAGTAAATTATTTCTACTAAATCAGCAACAGCAGCCTCCATATACCAAAAACAAAATCCTAAGGTTCATCATCTTCTCCTTTCCCAGTGAACATCTTTGCTACACATTAAAAAAAAAATTGGTTACCATTTACTACAAGGTCTGGGCTGGGGCCATATTTTGGTTGTCTGTTCTTCAGTATGCATTTGAAAGTTGGTATCCCACAATTCCACTGGATGGGTGGGGGTTAGATAATTATGTATGTATATGTTATGTTAATCAGCATGTAGATTTGTACCTATTTTTCATGGGCCTTTGTCCAGATTTTTGATGTTTCCAAACTGAGAGGTATGCCCCACATGGGAGTGTGTGCAGGGAAGCTAAATTCTGCAAAAAATAACAATGACCTTCAATGTTTGTTGAAGGTAGTTTCAGCATATTTTTATTTATTGGCATTCATGTAAATTATTTATTTATTTGTTGGCATTTGATTACTGGGATAATCCACCGGACAAAGAGAACCCATTTTCACTGGAGGTCTGGGGAGAAAAGCTCCAAGAACTTGTTACATGCTTGCACAATTAAGTTGTACAGAATATCACAGTATACATACTTATACAGTTAAAGAAAAACATGAATAAAATAGCATTAGAGCATTTCAACAAAATCATCATTTAGGCAGTTGGCAAGAACACTTTTGTCAGTGTATCTAAAATATAGACTGGAGAAGCGAGTGAGAATAATTAAGTTACTAGGAGGAGTAGGAGGAGGTCAGGTCTTGAAGGAGGGAGATGTGGGGCAGTTACAGCTCCATATGGAAGATAGGTAGTTATATAAGGACGTTTTAAAGGTTGCAGTGTTTGGAACTGATCTGGGAATTATAGGAGGTGAGTTCCACTTTTTGGCCATAGTATATGAGTATAGAAGTTGACCAGCTGGAAGTTTTGGTTTATGAATTTGTAGTAGATGTTTTTTTTTTTTCAAAAATTTCTTCAGTGCAGTTTTTTAGGTTACAACATATAAGACATTATACAATAAGATACACACACAACATACAACAAAACATAACATTCTATATACAATATATACAAAGAAGTCACTTAAAAAAATCCAGTTTTTGTACTAACCACATATTCTGCAGTGATAAGAAGAATAAAACAGTACCATTAGTTGTTTATTACATATACTAGGAAAGTCAAACTAAAACCTCTTTATATAGGATATGTGTTTTTTTAATCAACTTATCCACGCAAATATTTATAAAATGTCAATGTTAAAAAGGTTCTAAGTATACCCTTATCGATTGTCTTACATATATTGCATATTTCACTTTTAGATTTAATATTTTTACCTCTTGAGAATGAAATCTAATAAGTATTCCCAATACTCTTGGTAATATTTACGTTTCTTAGTAACATATAGTAGCTTGTGGGAGGCAATGTATTTGCTACATTTCTAAAACATTCCCATGTGAGTGGGGTTGCAATTGTCCGATTCTTTGTAATATAGAATTTGACTAGAGAACACATGGTGGTGGGGGCATGCTCTAAGACTCTGGGAAGATTATTCATATTTACGTGCAGTATAACTGTTTCCCAGGATAAAATACTTTTTTGGTAGCCCATTTTCTGTAGTCTTGCCCTTAGTGAAAACCATAAGTTATGAACTTTATTACATTCCCACATAACATGTAGAATGTCTGCTGGTTGTTTCTTGCAGTGAGGATATACAGGTGAGTATTTGTTATTAAAGTTACTAATTTTTTGAGGGGTAAAGTATACATTATTGTTAATCATAAGTTGGGTGTAGAATAACTTTTTGAATGGGCTGAATTTGAGCATGTTTTCGATGGCATCTTTTTTATCTTGTTCAGTAATTTGTGAGTTTTTCTTCTGCCAGTATGAGGAGAATAAAGTACAATTCTGATGTTTTATATCAATTATAAGTTTATAGACTCTAGAGATTGCTTCCCCTTGCTAGTTAGATTTTTTAGAATTAACTGGGACAAACTAGTATCTTGTTTCTCAAAATTTTCAGTATGAAATTTAGTGTTTATAAGGTATTTGAGTGAGTTCATAATAATTACGTATTTTTTTGGGAGATTTAATTGCTCTCATAATTGTGTAATATCACATTCCTTCCATTTATAAATTTCCCATACTGTAATATCTCTTATTAAGGGATACTCTTGCACTTTTATCAATTTATTATTTAGTAACAAATTAGGATTAAGGTGTATAGGTTGCAGTAGAAGGAGGGCATTTAATAATTGCACAGATGAAAAGAGCTTTTGAGTAGTTAAAACCATTTGTTTAATAAGTGGATGTAAATTCTTAACATAAACAGAGTTTTGGTTTAAGTTTAAGAATAGGAGAGCCCTAGAATTGCACCCAAATGTCTTAATTTGTTCATACCAAATTCTAGACCATAAGGGGGGCCATACGTTTGTGTTTGATTCATAATTTAAGATTTGAGATAGTCTGTATGCCTGGATAATACTGTAGTATAATTTAAAATCAGGTAACCCTAACCTACTGTTAGATTTAGGAAGTATAAGCTTTTCATATTTGATTCTAGTAGATTTAGCATACCAAATAAATCTGGATATACTTGTTTCCGTGTCTATAAAAATTGAATTTGTAGTAGATATTGATTTTCAGATCTAAGTGATCTGTTGGGTAGGTAGTTGATGGAGAGGAGGAGAGGGAGGCACATGATAATGGTTTGTATACCATTTTGTGTGCTGTTATTACATGATAATGGTTTGTATACCATTTTGTGTGCTGTTATTACATGATAATGGTTTGTATACCATTTTGTGTGCTGTTATTACATGATAATGGTTTGTATACCATTTTGTGTGCTGTTATTACATGATAATGGTTTGTATACCATTTTGTGTGCTGTTATTACATGATAATGGTTTGTATACCATTTTGTGTGCTGTTATTACATGATAATGGTTTGTATACCATTTTGTGTGCTGTTATTACATGATAATCGTTTGTATACCATTTTGTGTGCTGTTATTACATGATAATGGTTTGTATACCATTTTGTGTGCTGTTATTACATGATAAGGGTTTGTATACCATTGTGGGTGCTGTTATTACATGATAATGGTTTGTATACCATTTTGTGTGCTGTTATTACATGATAATGGTTTGTATACCATTTTGTGTGCTGTTATTACATGATAAGGGTTTGTATACCATTGTGGGTGCTGTTATTACATGATAATGGTTTGTATACCATTTTGGGTGCTGTTATTACATGATAATGGTTTGTATACCATTGTAGGTGTTGTTATTACATGATAATGTTTTGTATACCATTTTGTGTGCTGTTATTAGTTGTATATGGGAGAGATAGCATGGTAATTCCAACCAGTTTACAAAGTGTAATGCTATACAGTGGTGGGTAGAATAGGAGCCATTTGTTGCAAATCAGGCAATTTTGTTGTAGCAGGTTTCTAGTTTGGACTTTAGATTGGAGGTTAAGTTTGTGAGTAGCGGAGCACCATAGGTTATAAAAGGTAGAAGATAGATGATGGCTAGGGTCTTTTTTGAAGTGGGGGTAAGGAAGTGCTTGTGCTTGTATAGTAAGCCCAATTTTTGTGAGATTTTTTTGATGTTGTGATGGACAGGAAGATCAAATTTGAGGTTTTCATCAATTATAATGCCTAGCAGTTTGGTATGGGAGACTATTTTTGTCTGTATTATGTTGTGGGAGAGTATAGTGTGCTATTTTTTGTCTAATGGAGTGCATGATTTAGGGGTAAAAACTAGTTTAATTTTATTGACTTGAACAGCAGATGATTTTTATACGCCAGTTTTTAATGGAAGAGAATGTTAGATGAGTAATGTGGTGGAGCTTGAGAATAGAACCTGCAGTGCAAATGACTGTAGAATCATTGGCATGTTGAATAAGGGAGCTGTGAGTATGAGATAAGTGAAGCTTATTAATGAAGATGCTGAAAAGTAGGGGTTCCAATATGGAAACTTGGGGTACCCCAGTAGGTCTGGGGAAATAAGATGAGAGGGAGGAGTTCCATTTAACAATCAATTAAGAGAAGGGGAGGACAGTCCCTTTAGTGAGAATTGGTTAAGAAGAAGTGGACAAGAAAGGGTATTCAAGGTTTTAGAAAGGTCTAAGAAGGTGGATGAGACATATTTACCAGAATCCTTAGTTTTATTGATTGTGTCCATGAAGGATATGATAGCAGTCATTGTGCTGTGGCCTGGCATGAGTCCACATTGTGTAGGGGGCAGACTTTGATTGCTGGGTGAGGAATTCAAGAAGTTGAGTCTGAATACATTTTTCAAAAATCATAGAAAGGGGAGAGAAAATAGCGATTGGGTGGTAGATGGTGAGATCTGTTGGGTCACTGCCTTTATGGAAGCGTATAATATGTGCCAGTTTCCATGTTTTTGGGACGTAGGATTCAAGGATGGATCTGTTTATAAGAATGCTAATAGGGTGGGTAATAGCATCTGCTGCAAGTCATAGGAAGTCTGTGGGTAGACCATCTGCTGTATGGGGAGGGATGTGGGAGGGAAGGGGGAATTTGAAGGGGTTGTGGCAGAAGAGCATGGGTCAGTATGGTGTTGGGCAAATCTGGATGTAGTGTTGGATATAGTACGGATGAAGTGGTTGTTGAAAAGAGTGGCTATATCTGAGTTATTTTTGTTGGAAAATGGAATGGGTTTGGTCTTAGTGCAAGGGTTTAGGAGTGAGGAGATGCCTGTTCAGAATTTTTTTGGATTATTTCTGTCGTTGGCCTGGCATTTTAGGTAGTACTCTTTTTTATCTTTGGTTATTTGTTTTTTTACTTAGTTGCAGATCTGCCTGTAATACTGTAGTGTGGTAGGATTTGTATTTTTTAGTCAGTGTTCCCATGCTTTATCTCTGTTTTGCATTAGTTGTTTTGTTGATCTTGTTAGCCATGGGGCTGAATTAACTTTTACTCTTTTCAAGCGGGAGTGTGAGTTTATTTAGGGTTTCAAGAAATATGTTGCTAAAGCAGCTGACAGCTTCATCTAGGGAAACTTTTTTTAGAATATTCCAGGTGATGTGTTTTAGTTGGTCAATGAATGTTTGGGGGTTAAAGTTGTTTAAATTCCTACAGTGCTTGTAGTGGTGTTCTTTTTGATGGAAGGAAAAGTTCTGAGGATGAAAGCAGGGAGATGGTCACTTAATATATTTGGGATGGTGCCTGCTGAGGAGATTTTGTTAGGGTCACTGACCAGTATGCAATCAAGGATGGAGCCTTCTGAGTGGGATTTGTTTAATGTGGCAGGCAATATAACTAGTTGGGTAAAATGGAATAAGTTTAAATTATAGGAGGGATAGTTTGAACAGATATGGGACCAGTTTATGTTTACATCTCCTAGAATGATGGTTTTGTTTTTGATTGTACTGGAGATCCAGGCAAGGATATTCTCAAGGATAGGAATATTGTTGACTGGGTGAATTTAAATAACTACGATGCATATTTTCTTGGAGGTATTTATTTTTAGGTATGAGATTAGAATTTCAGCCGTGTCAAATTTCGGGATAGAATTGGAAAAGGGAGGTTATGTACTATGAATTAGGGTAGAGGAAGGCAACACTTCCTCCTTTTTTGTGGTGGGGATTCCTGGGGGGAGGAATTCTGAGTCTTTTATAGTTAGTTTGAGCCAAGTTTCAGTGGTAGTAATAATGCCAGGTTGGTACAGGGAAGTCCAGGTATGGAAGTCAGTAATTTTGTTACGAATGCTTTAGAAATTGAGGGTGATTAGCTTTAAGGATTTGTAAGGGGTGGGTTGAGTGGAGATGGTGGCTGAGGTGGGTCCAGGGTTGGGTTGGACAGTTCCACTGAGAGGAATTGTAGAAAAACTATGTGTATGGACTGGGTTCTGCAGTTCTTTTCTAGGGTTCAGCATGTGAGTCTAAGGGGTAAAAGTGGGAGTTATTACGGGTAGGATTTTTAGTTTGGGGAAGAGTAGGGGATGCAGTGGAAAGAGAGTGGCTGTTATATTAGAGTAGCTGTTTGAGTGGGCTGAAGGAGTAGATGTGTTTTTTCTAGGTTTAGCAGGTGTAGTGCTGTAGTTGAATGTAGTTAGCTGGGTAAGAAGAAGTAGGCACGTGTAAGGGAGGACTGAAGTGTAGATCAGGGCTGAAGACGTAGTAGTCATGAGGTAGGGGTGTGGTGTGTTAGATAAAGGTTTTAGGAGGAGGAACTAAGAATACTTTTATATTGGGAATGAGAAGTTGCTGTGGACAAGTTTTATTTAGTTGAAGAGTGGAAAGTGTAGTTTCTGGGAGAAGTAGATGAGATTTAAATCAGTAGAGATGGTAAGATGTAGTTGGCAGGAGAGATGGAGATGGGGGCTTAATTAGAAGTATGTCGGGGAGAGGTGGAGGGTGTGTAATGGAGAGATGATAGGTTGGTTGCTAACTGTGGGTGTGGCTTACTGGTTTACATTTAGGAATAGTGGGGGCAAGTGGGAATTGGGTACAGGGTAGGGGAGCACAGTGAGCGGGTAGACCCACATCTTAGGGTGGGCAGAGAAAACAAATAAACAATCAACAAGCGTGGAACTAAGGTAAGTTAAGCATTTCTACAACCCAAGATGGCTATGATATAGTCAGCATTATACTCCAAAGATTGTTTAAAATAGAAAGACCTTAAAGCGAGAAGTATACTGCACACTATCCTAGCTAGGGTTGCGCTTTCAGCATAGACTGAATTATATTGGCAGGGAAATGATATGGGAAGGGGAGATGTTAGCATCTGTTGCCCTTGGCAGAGTGTTCACCAGTTCAGTAGTGTAGTTAACAACAAATACAAAGTAATAAAGTAGAGCACCTATATGGGTGTTTGCTTTACTAATTAAACTTCGTTGAAGCTATGTCCATTGATGCCCATATCACTGAATGAAATATAGGACAATGGCCGCACTCAAGAGTGGGGAAGGGAACTGGCATAAATCCAAAAGAGACTTAACAAATACACTAAAAAGAATAGAATGACGTGATTTGATTTTCTTTTTATACTAAGTCCAGTTCAATGAAAAGCATACAAAACAGAAACAATGAATTTAATAAAAACGAAAACTACACCCGTATAGTACTAGTAAACTGATTTAAACTAGTGTTGCTGATTGTAAACCATTAAATGCTGCTTTTATTTATTTACTTGAAATATATTTTTTTTTGCCTGAGGTTACTTAAAAGGTTGTTTCTTTAAATGCAGTGTAGATTGAGAAAAGGCATCCCGATATAGACAATAATCCAAATCAGAACATCATCAATAGCATGAAATAGAAAATAGAAAATTTCCCCCAACATAAACACACACACACACACACACACACACACACACACACACACACACACACACACACACACACACACACACACACACACACACACACACACACACACACACACACACACACACACACACACACACACACACACACACACACACACACACACACACACACACACACACACACACACACACACACACACACACACACACATCAGTTTGCCTACTGAGTGAACCTGAAGAAGTCACGTAACCAGACAGTGCTTTCTGGTCACCCTTAAGTGGGGATACGGGTTCCATTAGGGTAACCTGGTTAAAAAATATATAAAATTATCAGTATTGAAACATTTCAAACTATACTGCATATGTAATAACAAAAAAATGAAAAAAAAAAGTACAGGACTACTGTATAGCGAAAGAGATCAGGATTAAGCGTTGTCACCATCTCTCAGGAAAAAAAAGATTTTGAAAGACTCCGATAACTAAATATGTGTAGTGCAATATGATCTTATGGGATTCACCCTAAACCTCGAGGGAGGTGAGGAGGAAATGGGTCCTAACACTAACTAGGACAAGTTTCACAAAGACTGTAAAAGGGTCTAGGTAATTTTTCACTCAAAAGTGCAATGGATTATTAGGAGATTACTGATGACATAGCTTGAAGTATGTTTTAGGGTAAGTTATGAAATTACTGATGAGAACAGGAAGACTGCAATGTGAGGAAATCACTGTTGCTGAAAATGTATTTTCCTGCATTGTGGTCAATGCTGACAGGTCAGTTGTCTATTATTTTACTGAATAACATGTTCACTTTCTGTAGTGCAACTGGTTCATAAATGAAAAGAGACTCTTTTATCCAGTTCACTTACTGGCCAAATAAATAAGTACAAGTGAGATGATATTATATGTACTATCCTAGAAGATGGGAAACTTATCATCAGACAATTTCAGTGAGAATGGAGAAGGCATGAATCTGAATGATTGCACCCACGGAAGAATGTGTGATACGTATTGGCTGTTTTTTCTCTCTTATGCGTGATTTTCGGCAAAGGAGACTTATGTTTGAAATACACAGGACATTTCCAGTTTAGAGTGGAACTCATATGGTAAAGAGTGACACTAAACACAGTGTGGACCGACACAGTAGTGGATAGGTGCCAGATAAATTTAAAGGTTGGCAACTCTAGTAGGGAACCAAACCAATCACATGGGTGTATACAGCATTTGAACAAACCAAGAACCAAGAAAGAAATGCCATGGACACTCAGCAGGCAACAGCCACACACCTAAGTGACAAACTAAAATAATGGCACCAATACTCCAAAACATGATAAAAAACAAACCAAATTTACTAAGAATTATTGAGTGCTTTCATTCCATACACTCTGTTAGGGAAACATATCTGCTCTAGATTTGATTCCTTTATTTTCTGCATTCAATCTGTGTGATTCTGAACAAGTCACTCAACCAGACAGTGCTCCTGGGTTACCCTTTAAAAATAATACTCAGAAAAGTATGTTTGTCCAGCTAACTAGCAAAGAAACAAAGGAACAAAATGTCTGCATTTCAAAAAGAAAAGCAAGAAACATCATAACTAAAAAGGTTTCTAAAGGTAAACACAAATATACAAAGTTAATACTGCATCCTCTTTAAAAATTAACCTGAGTAACAGTTTACTGGCTAAAGTCACCGAGTGAAACATAATAGTCATTTTTTTAAAATCTCTGATATCTAATGTCAATTTGAGTGCCGTTATGTGGATGACATGGTAGCTGAATGTATGGGTGTCATTCATTTGACTGAAAATTCAAAATATTGAAAAAGTGAATTTGTCCCTTCTTCATTGTTGTGTGAGCCTAGTGTTAGTATATATAATTAGCAGGAGGTATGAGGAGTGCAGCCCTGCATATGGAGAATGAAAGTTGTCTTGCTCTTTGCATTAAAAAGTTTTCAATATTTTGAGTTTTCGATATTATGAACTACAACCACATATGTATGATTATATTTCACAACATTGCTGACCCACTACACTGGCATACACTACCTCAACAACAAATGGAAATAATTTTTTATGCAGAATGCCAGCCTTCCCTTGCCCCCCCACACTTTGGGGGCTCACTTTCCACATGCCCTGATAGCTATATATACCAAGTCCAAGACTGCAAAACAGTGTGAAAAGGGCGATGTCTCATTACTCATTTTGTAGCAATCTGTGAAGCAAATGGCCACTAGCAGACAATTTGATACAATGTTTAGGAAGAAAGTTTATTTTATTTACTGAACATACGACAACACACACTGACCCATACAACATTTCTATGCATCTATATAGCTATGTAACTGAATATATATCTATATATGGGTGTAATATACACTGATGAATATAATTCTTCTTGACTTTGGGTTAGGGCTAGAGTTAGGTATAGATAAAGTGATAGCTATAGCATTGTGTATGCATTGTGATACATGTGCAGGGTGTGTGTGCCTTTATCTGTTTTGTGTAGTGGTAATTTTAGGGAAAGGGGCAACAGCAAGGTTAGGGTTAACACATGTGTAAGATGGTACAGGGGGTAAACATATATATACATATATATATATATATATATATATATATATATATATATATATATATATATATACACATACATGCATATACACATAATTGCATACACACACAATTGCATACACACACACACACACACACACACACACACACACACACACACACACACACAAGGCTTCCATACCTTTAGCTGAAAGATTGCTTCAATGAAGGAAAAAAAAATCTGGTATGTGTTAGCAGAAAGCAGCTGATCACATACACTGGATTTTATTATGTGTGCAAAATCGTGGCACAGAGGGGATCAGGGAATTTCTCATTTCCCCACTGTAGTGCGGTCATGGAGTTTGTGTATATAAATAGCAGGAGGTGTGTGGCTCACAGGTTCCTGCATGGAGGGTGCAGGGCAACTTGCACCCTGGAAAAAAAAATTCAGTGCTTTATTTTATTTTATGTTTTTTTTTTTTTTTTTTTTATGTTTTTGTTTTTCAGCACTTCTGTTTGATGAGGTTAGGCTTGATATGTTACTTTGTTGACAAAGCAACATATATCCATATCATATAAATATGTTGCTAAAGATATAGCTATAGATACAGATGTAGACATATAGATATAACAGTATAATTGTATAGTTGTATCTAATTATGTACAAATGAGACGAAGGATTTAACTTAGCAAAAACTTCATAACAGAAAAAGAATACATCTCATTGCTTATCCCTCAGCCCTTTTGCCACAACCAAAATTTTATTTTTAGTTACATCTCTATAATGTCCTTATGCATCACTTTGTATTATATACGTTTTCGATGGTTTTGCCCTGCCAGATAATCCATAAACAATAAAGAAAAATTGTACATATCTTGTCAGTGTATCTACATCCCAAATAAGCTAACGTCTACCAAATAACTGATTTAAGTTAATACACTTTCCTTAAAATTCCTCCAAAAAGTCTCTCAAACATTTGTTATACCACAAATTTCATATTTTCTTAACCAAATCCCAACACAGATGAAGAAAAATAAATCCCTCCAATATGAACTACAGCCTCTGAATTTAATTTTTAATTTATTCAATTGTAAGCCCACTTGTTTATGACAAATTTTAATTTCTGAAATAGCCTGACTAATCCACTTTTTTCTTTGCAAAATAATGTTACTTCACTTCGTTTTTCACATCTTCTCATATATATTTTATTCTGACAGTTTCCATCAAGTTTATTCTTAACATTGTATGAAAGTTGCTATTCATGAGTCATCCCTGTTTAACCACTCTGCTTTTCTTAATAGTTATCAAATAATTTATTAATGGCCAAACATAACCTTTAACATATACTAAACAGAGCAGCACTAGCACCTTCTGATTGATACCATATCCCTGCAGAAATGTCCATAAGTGTCAGGCATGTTTTACAGTATCACATGAAACTATTTTGCCTCATTCTTTTTACGTTTACCAAGCCATCCACTATTTTATTTCACCCTTCTTTTCACTCACTATCCAAACTGCTATTTCTTTTATCAACATTCATTTGCTTGTTTTTAGTGTACCCCATCATACTTCAACTAAATAAATTCTTTCATTTCCCATTAAATTTCACCTATAACATTGTAATCAATAGTGTATAGTATCAATTGTATAACATTAACTGTTTCTAATTCTGTAAATTGATCTTTTCTCCCTTCTTTTTATAGACAGACCTAATAATGCATTGACAAACATTTTCTTCCTGAATATCTAAATTTAATAACTTCTTAAGTAAAATGAAAACACTCTTTTTGCATTTGCAAGCAAATCTTATAAAATACATTAACATTTCTATTTTCTCACGCTAAACTGTTGATATTTATGATTTTAATCATTTAATTCCTCCTTAAAAATACTTTTATATAATTATTTTCATTCTACATCTGAAAAAAGTGGAACTAACCATTCAACTGCCTTCTCCATGCTACTGTACGTAGCACTTTTCTATAAAGTCTTCAACTACAGCCATAACCTGTTCTTGTATGCATACTATTTTTCCATTGCTTGTTTCTATTACCTTTATTCTACTTTCTTTAGAATAAACTATTCTCCCTAGATATGGTGAAAACTAATTTTTTCATTTAAAAAAGTAGAATTGTCTTCACAACAAAGACTTATTTTCCTTATAAATTTATCTTTACTTCTTTGCACTTTCTAAAATATGTATCCCTATAAAATATTATAATCCCATATCATTAGCCCATAGTCCCATCTTTATGATATGTGTTCTTTTCTTCAGAACAACTAATACCATTTGCCCTTGTTTTTAAAAGCCAGCTTCTAAATTTCCCACGACTCTTAGGAAAGACAAACTATATACTTCTGCTATAAATGAGAAACAGCATATCTAACATCAAGATACTGGTTACAATTACCTGCTAAACTTTTAAATCTCTCCCTATTTTAACAAAATGTTTATTGTCACCAAAAATTGTCCATATAGCAAAATGATCTGTAATGTCAGCAATTTTTTCTTCCCTTCTATATCCCTCAACCCAGATAAAAAAGAAAATAATCAGATTCAGTTTTATGATGGCTTCTTATATAAGGAAACCTGTCCTTATCTAGCACTCATTTCCAACATCAATCACATTTCAAAATCTTAAGTTCTTATGCCAACTTTTTTTTTTTTACATTTCTTCTAACAATATGGTTAAAGACCCATCACATTTAAATCCATGCTTACTGCTACAGAGTGCACGTGTTTTGATGTATGAAATTGTCTCTAAGATTTGTTGTGGCATACAGCAATAAAAAGTACAAGTTTGCTTTGATTCCTGCTATCTGCTGCTAATGATCTACCTGCAAAAGACAGAAATCATAGCAAAAATGTGAGTATTCCTATTCTTTACAAATCTGCTATATCAGAATATCTGTCTTGACCAAAACACCAGACAGTATCATTACCCTTTAACTTTGGAGACAATTTCCTTTGTAAAAGGGCAAATACCTAGCATCTAGTAAATATATATCTGTATCACCTTGCTGACACCAAATTAAAACACTATGTCAATGCAGGTTATATTTAATACTATTTCTACTTATTGAAATAAAATTAAGCTTAAGTCTTAACCTTGGTATTTTCTTCCGAACGTGTGGGCAGCTAACACTTAACTTTTCTTTTACATTGTTTAATTGTCTGACCAATAGATACCTTTATTTCCTCAACAGTCCCTTCACCGAATTCATCAGATTCAAGTACTGTAAAAACATTGTGACTCCTCTTTTATGTCATCTATTTCAGCACAAACTAGGCCATTTACAATGTGATTGTCCAACTATTAATAACAACTCAGACTTTGTAGAACAACAAGTGGGTAATAATGCTAGTACCGAGGACACTTTTGTGTTACAATCAAATGCAGATCAGATATCATAACAATTGTTTTGATCTTCAGAAGCCCAAGAAACAAAGGTATGATATCTATACCATGATCATGATTTTGACATACCCCATTTTAATAACATAAGATTTTTTTTTTATTATTCAAATGAGTCTCCTAAAGAAGTACTGAAGCTGAGCCCAATATCTTAATATATGAAAAGATTTTAGATTTCTTGACTAAGGAGTTGAAACCATTGACATTCACTGGCAAATTTTCTGATTCTCTGATTCTGTTTCTAAAAATCAAAGATTTATTAGCTGTTATTAACCCAGAAGAACCATTTCCAGGTAACTCCGAGGTGAGTGTTAATCTTACACATTTAATACAGTATTATATTCCACATGGGTAATATCTAACAACTTAAGTAATATCATTACAAACAGAAGATAGCAGCTCAATATAGAGGCTGTCTTGCAAACACACACATTTGCTTTTATTAGCAAAGATAACACTGATAAAAATTGCCTCTTTGGTGAACAAATGGGGATTAGAAATGCTACACACCAGAATAGACATGTAACACAAAAAACAGAATGTTTGTTATTACATTTTTTAAAGGAATGATGTTGTTCACAGGAAGAAGACGTGTTTTAATATGTCTGAATTAAACAATGACTTCGGGAAACATTGCAAATCATTCTGTTCTGCTCTACATTATCTGTTGACTTTTAGACTTTAATATTGCGTTGTTCAACCATGTAACAATTTTATTAGCAAACTTTCCATGAAGGGTCACTAAGAAAAAATAAAGGGATTTAAAGAGGAATATGTAACAGATATTAGAGTTATGCAAAAAATGATTTGTATAAATTAATTTATACTGAATATCACCATATTTTATACATCGGTGTAAACTTCATAATTAATGGCATAGGTGAAATAGTCAGGAAAACACCTTGAACGAAAGTTCTTTTAGAGTAGTTATTCATTTAAACATTAGTCTACTGAACATATAACATCCACTAGATGCAAGTGTCTGTTTATCTGCCAGAGTGACTTCCACATAGTATGTAGGTGAACACTGTTGGAATCAAACCCTGATCTCTTGGACAGATCTGATCGGTGTCTCAGGTTCTTAACTCATTCAAGCCTATAGTACCTTTTTTGTATTCTTCTAGTTAGCAACCGTAGCTCCTTATGGTGTCCAGATTTTTTTGGGCATGACTTCTTTAACTAAGTAGCTTATCGGCTAATAACAGGCAGTATTAGAAAGGGCAAGGAGATATTAACAATATTACAGTAAGTTTGTCAATCTATGATATCCTGCAGTAGGGAAATGAATCACTGTTTTTGCTTATTTTTCATATTTCATATTTATGTTTATATTTTCGTATCTGAGAGATCTACATGCTATTGAATAGTGTGGTGTGAAATGCTATAATGAGTGAAAAGAAAAGTTATTATCAATGTCCATTTATTTACATTGCTAATCGTATAATTAACCATAAATGTTCATGTTTAGATAATTATCTCAATAAACATGCTTTCAGAGTGGAATTTCTTCTTGTTATGTGAAAGCTTATGTCTGGTTAACAAAAGTGTTCTAACAATATACGTGTAGGTTTCACATTGTCCAATATATGATTATTTTTTTGTGAATGTTTAGCAAAAAATATAATTCTGGGTTTGTGTGCATTATAATATGCAATAGTATTTATGTAAATAGTATGAATGCATTGACTATTATCACTGTAAAAATATGTCTTACAGGTAACATTGCTATTTGTACAGTTTAATAACTTTTGTTGTTCACAAAATATTTATGCTTGTTTATCTTTTACATTTTAAGCTGATTTTCCCCATCAGAAGAAGGGTATCAATATATAGTGATCCGTTACTGGCCACAGTTTCCCTATGAGATGAGGGGCATTAAAGCATAATGAGCCCCTCCTGAATATATGAGCTTTTTGAGGTGAGGCACATTTATATATAATAAACGTCTCCTGCATACACAGTTCTTCCATCAAGTTAAGGGGTATCCATGTGCACTGATCCACTCCTGCATACACACCTTCCCTAACAGGTGAGTGCCATCCATGATTAATGAACTACTTTACACAGTTTGCCCATGAGATGAAGAACATCAGTGTACAATGAAACGTACCAATGTATGGTCTCCCAACCATGGACACGTTTGTCATGAACCCTTCATCCCTCCACAGTTGCTCAAATGAGTACATATCCATATAAAGTGAATCTTCACCACATAATGTTTCCTCACTAGTTGTATGACAGTATGACCGTATGGCACAGCTCTATGGAAAACCTTTATTCCCATCACACAGTTCCCTTTGCAAAATTATCCAGCTGTGAAAAATGTAGCCTTATGAGATATTATTTCATAAATTAAGATATTTTAGTAGCTGATTGCTATAGTGCCAGAGTTGCACAGAACTGCTATGTGATATGCAATTTTTAAAATGCACTCAGCCTTAGAAGGTAGACTTTGCACAGAAAAACAGGGTCTCTTTTAATATTATGGTAGTCTGTGCCACCACCTCTAACACTATATAGGTGCTGTGGAACCCTCATTTCTAGATCATTCATAATTTAGTCTGCAAAAATGAGCTGTACCAGCGGTGAACCAACTTTTCATGATGATTTGACTTCTGTACTAATCTAGTGGTCAGTTTCATGAATTGCTTGGAGCTGTTAAATACTTTGGCAGACAGGGCAGTTACATATCCCATCTCCTAATGCACTGTACCAGGAAAGTCACTGTTTATGTCAGTTTGTATTACAGTCACCAGAAACACATTGTCTCTGGATTGCAAATGCATGCATTTTATTCTTTGTATATGTGCTTTATGAATCTCACTCTCCATGCATATTCCCATAAATCTCCCTTCATTACATCACAATATTAGCTTCAGGTGAGTATTTTTATTATTATACAGTCAATTTTAAGATTAGGTTTGAATGAAAACAGGAAAAATCATGAAACTTTTTACAATAATTAGTAATCATGAAGCATAGATTTAAGTAATTAGGAAGTATTTATTCATACACAATGATCTTGTAAACACTGCAAATTTCTACATAATATAATATCTTAATTCAATATTTTTAAAACAGTATTCTTTCATAAATATATCATCAGTCAGAGAATAAAAACTTTTGAATATATAAAACATGTCTATTAGGTGTCTATTAGTTGTATAATCTTTTTAATAAAGTTAAGGCTTTCACTTGTGTATCTTTTTCAGTACTTTGCTATCCCTTGCCTTTTAATACATTCAGCTTTAAGGCATCACTATGGCCTGATCTTTCATCCTGGGTTATTGCTTATCATGTCACTTCTGTAATCATTAATACCTTTCATGTTCGACATCTATACCCGTGGACATTGCCAAGTGCATGCTATGCACATAGAGTGAATCAAATATTATATTAAATATGTATATAATTAATAGTAGAGTGATCGTGACCAGCCAGTCATTTACTAGTTGTATCTTGACACATGGAATTCCCCAGTATCGTTAATGGCCTATTAACCTATGAGAAATAAATCATAATTAGTCAGAATGTTACAGAACACCCTAGTCTTTCAGAACCTAAACCAGCATCTGTTTGGATGTTTTCCATTGCTTAATGAGCATTTACCTTGCAGACTCTCATTGGCTCAGCTTTTAGTGAGACCACTGGGGTACAGACTCAACACAGGAAGGGTGAAGCAAAGGTGCTAGCCATCTGATAACCATGAAATGCTTTGAAAGATTATCCTTATATTTTGCAGTGTGGAATCATGAAATGGTGGCTTATGGAGCATGTCAAAATGAATGGAAAAATACAAAGGTAGACAAGGACTGTTTAGTTTTCTGAAAGTTTGCTACAAGCACAAGCTCTGATCCTATGAATGGCCTGCCTTAAAGCCAGACATGTCATAACTTTTAAACGATTGTAAAAAACACTTGAATAGTTTCACATTCGCATTGTCTGTTATGTTGTTTCAAGAGAAGTATATGTATCACACCTATGATGAATGTAAAGTCAAGAGATCATCTAAGACTGACATCTACGTTCATAGGAGAAAACTAAGCTAATGACCACTAGGCCTTCAAACCTAGCTATGGAACTCAAATATATCACGTGAATTATTGAGCCTTAGAGGTTATTTAAATGGAAATGTGTAAGCTAGGGGAAGATTTACAGTCTTATCTGCCCATTAAAGACATAGGTGCTAGTCACCAGGTGTACGTCTGATTTCCTATCCACTGGTCCAGGTTTCTGTTGAACAGCATTAAGGAAGAGCTCTAATTCACATGGTTAAGCAGCCTGTTACAGTGACATACCTGCCCCTCTAACATGTCCTATTTATGTAGCAAACAAAGCCTAAATCCCTAGATTGAGTAATTCTGATACTATTCATTTCATGCCTATGCAAAAGGTCTATAAGAGTGGTATCCAGGGATGCCGTCTATGCCAGACATAGATCATCTCTCACTAGCCTGCAGAAGACAGAGTTCAGAGATAGGGTTTGAGATGATCTGCAGAGGACATGCTGTTTATGCCTCTATTCTTTTTGTTAGGAACCTCTATGGACATTCCAGCCAATGCATGTGTCTGGTCAGGTACATTCCAAAGGGGAGTGTTATACTCAATGATTACCCTGATGAGAGGGGAATGCAGTGGAATGATGACTTACTTGGACTAAGATGCCATGCCCTTGCTAAAATGTTGAGCAACATAGAGTGATTCCCTTAACACATGTTGGTTGAAAGCCAGGTTACTATCTACATGCATACCCAAATCCATGACTACTGGCTGTCTTCTCAAATGGAACTATTATGAATTTCTTGGCAGTGAGTTTTAAGCCATAGTTTTGGCACCAGTCATTTGTTTGTGTTAGTCCTTCCAGTAGGATGTTAGTGTCCTGAGGATTATATGACTGCTCCTAGTCAGCGATCATCTGAAACCCTCAGTCAGCCAGAGGCCCTTGACATTGGCCTTGACTTCCAAAAAGCAGAAAAAGAAGAGGACATAGTACAGAGCCCTAAGGGACTCAGTTAGGGACTAGCTTCTTTGTGGAGGTGGTCTCCCCTGTCCTAACTTCCAGGGTCCTATCTGAGAGCCAGCTGGCTGTCTAGTGTGCAACATATGGGTTTATGCCTATATCCAAGTTTGTTTACAATGCCCAAGTGTGGAAATGTATCAAATGTCTTTGCCAGATCAAGGTAGGCAGTATACACTATTTTGCCCTCATCAATTGCCTCGATGACCTCCTCAAAGTAGATATGATCTGCCCTTGACCAATCGACTTAGTCTTTATTTTGTGGAATTTAAAATGACTAATCTGATAACAGATGGTAGTCCAGTCAATCTGAAGCTGTGTATTGTTAGTTTTTAATGTCTGCATAGAATAAGGTGGCTAAAGATTGAGGTACATGTTATTTTTGTTGGCAAGTTATCTATGTGCAAAAATTACAACCGGTTGATTCAAAGTTGTGCATCTTACATTTTGATACAGGGAGACAGATGTGAGTCAGAAACATATGCAGTGCTCCAGAAGTTCTTTGTTTCCTGAATATGTATACTGCACTGACAAATATTCAAAGAGGATTCGATCTGCTTATAGCTATGTATATGGAACCTAAAGCAAGTCTATACTGTCACAGTAGTTAGTTCTGGAAAAAACAGAGAACTACAGGTGACAAAAGAGGTACTTACCCCATAGATACTGCCCAATATACACAGTGCAAAGAAATGTTTATGATAAAAAGAATTTATATTAGTACTTGCAGGATATGAATGCACCTTTGTTCAATAAGTCCAGTAGCTGTATTTGATCTCTAAATGATGCACTGTGAGTTCACTGTGGCCGATTTTACACACTTTGTTTCTCCTGCAGGTTTGACAATGTCCCAACAGCATACTATATGCCTGCATTGAAATTCACTTGTGGTATCTCTTAGTCATACATTCACCTGTCCAAGTATAAAATGTTAAAGGAAGCAAAAAACTTATTGTCAGGAACCCATGTCTTCCATAAAACCGCTACTATCAGACTGTGTGCTGTCATCCCGTAGAATTAAATCTGAAACAAACACAAATAAAGTAAGGAGTTCTGTAGTTTTAAAGCTGTCCAGTTTATATGGCTTACATTGCTTTAATGTATTAACAAACACCTTCCAGTTCTGGTGGTCAGTTTATTTGTGTATATGGTACTAAAGTCATAAGAAATATGCAAAAACATTACATCTAAATATTTGTATGCAATTTAATATTTGAAAACAGCATAAATGACAATGAACTTGGACATTTGATAGTGAGATCTAATTAAACTAGATGGTATCACTAAAATTAATATACAAGGTGTGCATTTAAATATAATATTATAGCAATAACCCATGCCTGGGTGTGGGTAATGCTGGATTTACTCATGGTTGGTGTGGTTTGGTCACAAGGGCGAAGCCCGAGTGGCCAAACAAAGCCAACCGTGGGTAAATCCAGCATTACCCATACCCAGGCATGGGTTATTGCTATTATACAATGACATTATTTAAGAAAAAAAATAATTACTTTTCTTAAGTAATGGCATTGTATAATGCCTCATTACTGCCCTTCTGCAGCTGTCTGGTATTCTGCAGCAGTTCTGATGTACTGCGCATGTGTATGCCTACTCAGTACATCAGAGCTGTGGGCAAAAGCAATGGAGAAAGCAAGATCTCTGTTCTTTTTACAAACAGTCTCCCTATGTTAAAGGAATTTAACATAGCGAGACAGCTTTAAAAAAAAGCAACGGAGAATCTCTCCATTTCTTTTTTTAAATCTGTCTCACTATGTTAAATGAGTTTAACATAGCGAGACAGTGTGAAGCAACGGAGATCTTGCGTTCTCCGTTGCTGTAAAAAAAGAGTTATAGTAATGGAAAAAGTCTGGGCGACCGGACCTTTTTCCATTACTATAACTCTGATTTACAATGTGCACGCTGACCAATCAGCGTGCACGTTTTTGAATATTAATGGGGGGGTCATTGTATAATTGCAGTGTGAAAATGAAACAGGTGTTGAGTGTTAAGTTTAGTGCACTACCCAGCATGAATAATTACACATAATGGACATTAAAACTGTTTTTTTTTAATGAAAACAATTGCACCACAAAATATATTTGTGTACTTTTGCTATTTTTTACAAGTAAGCAAAATATTTTCTCTACACAAGTTGAATAGATTGGTTGTATATAGAGAAAACAGTTAGAATTCTTAAGAACCAACATTCTATGGAAGCACAGAAAAATAAGTATTTCTTTACATGTAAGTTAAATGCAATGCCCATCACAAAGATTGGCAGACAATATAAATGCTGAAAATTTCTTGTGTCTAGAATATCTTGTCTGTTATCCATCCATCCATCCATCCATCCATCCATTCTTTTATCTGAAATGATTGACCTGCTAGGGATCATGGCAGTAGCAAGCTCAACAGGCTGGCAGGACTTACCTATTCCCAACAACTGTTCCCAGTTCATCCTATAGGATCTCCACACATTCCCAGGAAAGCTGAGTGATTAAACTTTACTGCAGGTCCTTGGTCTGCCCAGAAACCTTCTTCCAGTGGGTCATATCTTGTACACCCAAGCAGAAGATATCCATAGGGCATCATCACAAGGTGCCCAAACAATTTTCCTGTTTCCTTGCTGCCTGCTGGATCATAGGTTCATAGGTTGGTACTAGGCTATCGGCCCTAGGACCTATGCAAGCCTAGCCATAACAATTCCCTGGATATTTCTTCCCACAATATTTACTTCTTTGGACCCCTGTCTAGCAGGGTGACTGACGTGATCCCCGGGGTGAATTTCCTATCTCCCATCCAATCATCAAGGTTCCTTTTGAAGAGGGCCAGTGAGGTGCTCTGCTTGACATGTATGGACAGTCTGTTCCAGAGTCTGGGGAGTCTCTGGATCAGGATCAATATCTATATTCTGAGACATTATTGGACAGCTTATCTCTCCCCTATTTCTGTTTCATATACAAAGACTGAGTGATTCACAGCACTACAAAGTAACCTCATTTTTCATACTTGTTAGGCAGTCTCGTCAATTTTCTCACATTTTAAAAGGATATAACTATATGGAAGGAGGAGAACATAACATGGTAAATTGACAGCTCTTTCCTCTACCTCCTCTTTCATTACATCACTGCAGTGCAGTAGAAAGTCCAAAATAGTACAACATCTGCTGGTCAGTCTCCTGAATCCTTTTCTTCCCCTCATGAGCAAAAATCCAAGATGCTTAACCATGTGGGCAGCTGCAGCTATCGATCCTGCAAGGTGCAGTGCTATATCTTATGAAACAAAACCATGACCTCTGATATGGAATGATGATTTCTATCCCAGTTATAGAAGTAAATGTCTCCAATGCACAGTGAAAATCTCTGGACTTGAGCCAAAAATAACAATCTATATACAACTAAGATGTAATCCACATATGAACAGACTGGATCTTCTCCAACCCACAAGTGGTTATTGTAACTCCTCTCCATGAGAATCATGAACAGGAGAAAAGACAAGACATGTCATTTATGGAGACCTTTACCCACTCTGAATATAAGTAACATAGTGGTAAGAATGCAGTAACAGCCCCCTCCTGTTCAAATTAAGGGACAAAATGGCACATAGGCAGTAGCAGCTCTGTTACCCCCTACTGATGTACCACCTCCTACAAGTTGTTCCAGAGGGCATGGCCTTGTATGCCTCCATCAGGTTTACAAAATGCACCTTGTCTATACTGATGACTTTCTATGATCCCTTCAAGAGACATGCAAGAAAAAGACCAGAATCACTGCCCTATGAAGAGGGTGGAATCAGTACTGTTCCTCCAAAATTAGAGGTTCATATATCAGGTATAGAGTTTTCCAGGGAATTGTGATCCCCGTAAAACAAAAACAGATCCTCCTGCTCCACGCCCTGTTTGAAAATGGAGCCATGAACCCAGCTTGCTACTCTACATATAGTTTTCCTACTTTTCACCTAACACTGAAAAGATAGGCTAACCATGACCCTCAATGATATCTAATGCTTTCAGTATTTTCAGGCAATTGTTTTCAGCTCCCACCATCTTGCATATTAGAGCTGTTTAATTGCCACAGTGACCTTATGCACAGAAATGGGTTTGATCTTACCATTTGCTTGACATTATTTAAATTCATTGACCCTCACTTGCCACATCTTAAATTCTTGAAACTATTTAGTTAAGAACTAATCTGCATGCTCCAAAATAACTTGGATACTGCAATGTTATATTCTATGCTGCACTTATTCCATAGTGATGTCACCATGGAATTAGTATATTTTATTAGGGATGAAGGATTTGAGATCCCATCATGGGAGTGTTAGGTTAGTTGGAGCAAGAGCTTGAAGCCTCTCCTGCCATATTGCATGGGATATTATAATAACTTATATTTCTACTTCTGACATTTTGTTCATTCTTGGTAGTCTTGTGGTGATTTATGTTTTATAATTCTTAGTGTAAACTTAATCTGTCTTATTCTTAGATTTGCACTCAGTTGTGTGTTGATTGGTTGCAGTAAACTGACTTGTGATTACTTGTGTACCTACTTCTGGTCGATACAGCAGCCTCTATGCAGCCATTGACATGGTTATACAGAGTGTTTGAGAGAAATTCAGTATAGGCTGCCATATTTTCTGGGTTTGGAGGGATATTGAATTTTGACAAGCCATCACTTAATAAATAGTAATTTGCTTTGGAATAGTTCCTAACTATTACTGATTTTAATGGGATTACAGACTTGATTTTGATTTGGAAGGAGACAACTGTATGGTCAGACCTTATCAAGGAGGATGAGATATGGGGGGGGGTGCAGTGTTCTCCCATATCTGTAAGCATGAGGTCCACTATGTTGGAGCATTAAGAGGGTTTATGCACTCTTTGGTCAATGGTGTTTGTATTTTCAAAGTCCAGGAACTCTGTGCCTATAGATTTAAGGCTGTGTAGTATTCCCAGTCTATAGAGGGATAATTAAAAGTCGCCCATGAGTAGGATGTTAGGTTGGATGGTAAGTGTCTCCAGTAGGTCCAAGTATGCATTGTGAGCTTCTTGGGACATGGTAGGTGACCTATAGCTGGCTAGGTTATGGTACAGGATTTTGTCTATGGTGATCTACATACAGGAGAACTCGAACACATCATCATGTTTGACCACCCTTGAGATATGCCTGTTATTGATTTATATTGAAACACCTCTCCCTTTAACCCTTGTCTGTGCAGCTACTGGTCTAAAAGTGGGGAAAGCACTAAAACCTTGTACTACCGGTATACTCCCTGCCACTTTAAACCATGTCTCACTAACTGCACATATGCCTATATTCTTGACTGTGAGTAGAGCAGGGAGGGAGTATAGTTTTTTTTAGGCTCCTGGCATTTAGCAGTAATACCTTGAGGTTCATTTGAATTAATTTTTCTATGTTGGTAGGTTTATCAATTTGGCATTGCTTAAAAAGGCACTATGGGGTGGATATAGTTTTGCCAGTATTCAAAAGCCTAGAGGATAGAGGTGCAGACCATTCTTGGCAAGGCTACATAGTCTGTTAACCATGTCCTCTCAAGCTGACAAATATTGGATCCCATTAGAATGAAACCGAAAAGACAGCCATTTGTTGAAATCAATCAGTTTTTGCTCATTTTGTGGCATTATTCTCAGTGATGGTAATATGTTGCTCAATGCCAGGCTCATACCAGCCTGAGACATATAGTCTGAAAGCTCCACAATGTATTTTGACCAGTGTTTTGACAGAAAGGCAGTAACAAGCACCTGATCTTTGTTTTTCCATTGGGTCATCTCTCCCCTATCTCAAGAAATTGTGTGGAAAGATTGACTTGAAATGTAGCTGTTTCATCAAACTGAAATGTCTTTTTTTTCATTACAGCACTTCCTTCCTATTTGTGTTCTTTACAATCAGATCGCCATCAGAGCCTAACTCTAATATCTACAGCTGGTAACAGGAATTTTGTAATCAGAATTCAGACTAACGCAAAGCCATCATGATCTACTCTATTCATATCATATATTGTATGTATTGTTCGTGTGTTTTTATTGCAATATTATTTTTCTGTTAGGCATTATTTGTGGCTAAAACAGTGCGGAATATCTTTATCACAAGTGCTCTTATTCTTTTTGAATCTTGATTTATGCCTGATTTTGTATCTTCTGTTGATCACTGTATTACCCTGGTAAACAAAGTGAAACAAACAAGCAAATATACAAACCTCTGTGGATCAGTGTATTACTCACTGAAATACTGGAATATAAACAGCTATAAAAGTACTAAAGAACAAATCCTGGAGCAGAATTCACAATACTGCTACTACTGCAATCCCACCACAGACTAAGCCTCCAGATTTTGCAGAAATGTACCAGTAATGCTGTTTATGAAAAAATGCTATAATAAATGAAGACACAAGGCTCAAATCTGGAAATTGTAAACAGTTCTGCCACAACTGCAAACTAAACTACAAAGATTAAGGCCCCAGACAGTGGTCAAAATGCAAACAACTTTTACCAGTAATTCTACTTATGAAGGCAGAAGTGCAGTATAGCATGTAAAGGATGCTAAAATCTTGTAGTAATACAGAAGCTTTCCACAACAGCAAAATGAAGCTATAAGATTAATGTTCCAGAACAAACAAACAAAAAATGCAAACAGATAACTTTCTGGCTAAAACATGAAAAAAATCAGAAAAGTATGCAAGAAGTATCACCATATAGGTAACTATAAATGCAATGCGAAATATTTAAGCTGAATTTAAATAAAAACTTTTTTTTTCTTCCCTTTGGATGAAAAGTTTGTTTCTCCTACTTTGGAGGTTTCAACATCTCCTAAATTCTTGAATAAAAGACCCTGGATGGGTGTAGCACTATGCTAAATGCAGCTGATTTGCTGGAGAGGGATCCAGTCAAGTAAAGCCAATATATGAGCAGTGGTCCTATGGTTAGAATTTCAGAAAATTTAGTTTAATGCCTCAGTGGCATGGCAGGGGAAAAACAGTATCAAAGTAAATAGAAAGGCACTGGAATGTAACTTTAAACAGGTAAATGATGAGCAGAACATAAGATTCTTGTAGCAAAACTAGTATAGAAATAGTTGTATAGGTACTGAAGTACACATCCTGGAGCAGAATTCACAGTACTACCACTAATGCTATCCCACCACAGACTAAGGCACCAGACTATGCTGAAATTTACCAGTAATGATGTTTATGGAAAAAATACTTGTCAAAACAAATGTTAAGGGTTTGTGGCTGAGCAAATAAGAGCATAACTGCCAACCTTGAGCAATTATAAACTTTCCACCAAGATCATTTAAGGGGACCTGTCTCCCAAGCAAAAAGTGGGTATCAAAACTATGGGCTAAAACTAAACACAGAGAAAGGTTAACTATCACATTGACAACATGCCCCTGAAAACTGATCCCAGAGTTAGGAATCTGGGAGCGTATGTTGAGAATTAACTGAACTTGGATCACCACATATCCATTGTTGTAAGGAAGTTCTTTTTATTGTGCAGCTTATATAGAAAGGTACTGCCTCCAGATCTGGGGTTATAATTGTTCAAATGTAATTGGCACTCATTAGGCCAATCATTGAGTATAACGTCCCTTTTGGTATGTAACTGTCAAAGCACTTGTCAAAAGTGGAATGACCTCAACACTTTCTCTCTAAAAAAATTAAGGAACTAAATCATAAAATCTATGCAGACCATGTCAAAGCCTTGTTGATCTTCTCAGTATCATACCGGCTGATGACCAGGTGACCTCTCTCTCTCAAGTTCAAGGCTTTAACAGACGATCTTCTGTCAGAACTATTACAAATCTGCAAATCAATTGGTATCATTAACACCCAACCAAGGGACAACAATCTGTTTTGCAAAATAAATAGGGCATGTTGGAGGGATAGGCATATCTCACAGAGAATACTGCTTCTATGGAACTGCCTTCAATTCTACATAAGCAAAGAACTTCTCTTGTTATGTTCAAATGTAATTTGGATGAACAAATGGGTAAATGCAAATACCCCCACCCACCCTGGTTTAGGACCCCTGTGTCTGATGGAGAGGAGAAACATGTAAATCTCCCAATATGTCCTTATTTGTCTTATTTCTAGTGTATGCGAAAGGTAAGGGATAAAAAACTACAATGGGAATGTAAGGCTAGGCTTCTTAAGTTCCTCACAAATCAATAGCCTAGTGACTATCTACAAAACTATCAGCCTATTAGATGTTGATAATTAGGAGCTGGCTAAGCATTGCAGTGTTCTGTAAATAAAAAGCTGTAGATGATATTCAAATATAGGATAGTAGTACCACTTCAGGAGTTTATAAATAAAAGTGCATATAAAGAAGGGTGTATCACACCTTAATGAAAAACAAAACATAATTTACTTAATCAAATGCATACAAGTGTTCTGCTTGGAACTTTTATAGGAACTTGCATGTTTCTTTGGAGGTGGTCGCCAGTATCTTTTGTGCTGGTGGTTGATAAAAGGGTTAGTGAATGAACAGCATATTGATTGATAGGGATTAGTCCTTCTTTGTATATTACCATGCATACCTCACTATAAAGTAGGTGACTTACATTTTAGGCTGTTTTTAACAGACTTGCTAAGTTCCCGTATATTTTGTCCTCATACATATATTACGTTTGAATTTGGCTTCAGCCATATAGTTTCTGCTGTAATGGGAATGGGAGAGATAACTTACCAGTTTTGCAGAGGCCTGTTGTTTCCTACAATAGTTTTAGAAAGCATTTTTTTTAATTTGTGTCAAATTGTTTTTAAACTTGGGGTCAACAGATGAAGAAAAGTATATTGTGGAGGATGATTATTGCTGAGAACTGCATAAATGCAGGCTGCAGTTCTGGGTGTTCAGCAACTGGTGATGAATGTTTCAGTTACTTCTCCATTAGCCATTCTAAGCATACTTGGCTCTCTTAATGGTCAGCAAAGCAGAATTTCTCAGTGTGCCCATTACATGGATACAACAACCCATAGCCTGCATTTCCTGTAGGTCAAACTCGCCAGGGAACAGATTGTAGAAAGTGAGCTTTACCATGGGAGGTGCTGCCATTCTCTGTGTAAGGACTCTTCTCGCCTGTACTCCCATCTTCTGTGCCAAAGTAGCAAACAATCCCCCTATCACATGACATTGTGATTGAACCACACCATAATGTGCAGCAGATTATATCCAGGAAGTCATGTCATGTACATGATGCTGAGGGATGGAAGTGTAGAATAGTTACCATGCAGCTCACAGGTAAACCCATATGCGAAGCGGTCAGGAGAATATCAAGTACTCTAGTTCTCCTGCCAATATTTCACAGTATATCCATACAATATGTTGTGTTGCTAAAGTCTGCATCAACAGAACATATTGTATGAATGAATGATAATAGAGCTGCCCATCATTTAGAGCAGGAAACAAGAACAAAACCATGTAATAGGTAACAAATCACTATACTGTTCAACCTTTTAGTGCAAGATTTGGGAACAGATCAAACATGCTAAATCAGAGACACATTGCAGACAGTGCTCTTACATATTGCTTTGAATAAATGGTTTTGCATTGCCATGCAGTTACACAAAGATGCAATGTCTGAATCTCAGTGTCTGAGCAATTTTCCCCATTAACATCAAGGCTTATGTTATTTAGAAACTGGAGTCCACAAAGATTTACTTGTACCCAGTTATATTATGAAGACCATATCCAACATACTGGATAGCATTAGGGTCTTTATGGAAAATCAGGGACTGCTGTCTGGTATGCAAATGGCCATATTCAGGGGCAGATGAGAACTACACTAAATGTTGCTAGCATATCATGTTTTACATTACCATGACTGATTTTCTTTGGAATGCAAAATCAGATAGTCAGATCTGTCATCAGTTTTAAGTTGCCCTCTGCAACACTTTGCCAGACTTCCACATACATCTTGGGGTACTAAGCAAACATTTATTGCACAGATGCAAGCTAACAGCTCCACAGTTTAACAATGTGGATTCCTTTCACAGAGATACTTTCTTTAGATATTCTACAAGATGACTTCCAAGCTAGGGACTACAGTAATTAATTATTTGCTAGAATAAAAAAAACTGTTTTTGGAGCAGTTGCTACAACTATATATCTAACCATGCTTCTTACTTTCATATGGATTTAGGGTTTGCATTTATATGGCAAATGTGTCTGCTTATCCCTGTGAGGTCTAAGTGTCATGTGATAGATTGTTTTTTCTTCTCTTTCCTGCCACCTGGTATTGTGGCTTTGGTGCATCCTCCTAATATTGTTTATTGCTTCCTCCTAATTTTCTTTGGTAACTCCTGCTCCAATGAATGCACTGCAGTTTGATTTTTTTTTTGTTTGAATGTATTCACCCATCCATCACAGCAACTCAGGAATTCAGTTGCATGGCCTATTGCATATCACCAATTCATACTATATTATTTTGAAAGAAAGAAACATTAGAAGTTATGCCCCTCGCAAAAGCCTTGTTACCGATTGTCCACAACTGGAGAGATATTCTAAGTCTGAGGTTCTTTTAAGATCAGTAGTTCTAGGAGTTCTGACAGTAATATGAAAACTCTGAGAAATTTGTGGTATAGCACATTCATTCAAGTTTTGTTGGAAGTCTGTGAATTTCTTTAGAAGGTTCTTGTACAGAGGGGTGGCTTAGAATTGTGAACAAAACTGTTGACACATTGCTTGATTGTCTTTAACCCTCTAGAACAGTATATATGCAGCTTAGGCAAAGTACATATAAAAAAACTGCTAATATGGCTGGATCACAACACTTTTCTCCATTAACATCAAGGCTTATGTTAGAATTAATGTTATGACCCCATACTCAGCGTGAGCTTCATTCCAGATTATTTTGGGACTTTATAAATGGAAAGTCAATCTGTTCTTAAACTACATTTACCCATGCCTCAAAAGTTAGCTTTTCTGTATTTTTTGTTTTCCAAGAAAAGTAATGGTATCTCAGTCATTTTACCTGCCTGATTACATGCACCAAATGTCATGGATAGTCTGCTTCCTGAAATTATAACAAGCAAGCCCATATGAGTTTCCCAGCAAGTTAAAAACATAATTGACAGGCCAATCAGCCTATTGCAATTTGAAACACCCTGCTAAAATATAACTATCCCATCTTATTTTAAGCTCAAATCCTCATTAAAAATGTTGCTGACTACTAAGTTTGTTTACCCCTATCCTTATTCCACTTTCTATATAGCATGTGATGAAGTAGTGCTGGATACTATTCGACTTTATATATAGGCAGAAATGTAATGTCGCTATTGTGCTATTTGTTTATACACTGACTTTGTTCATGTTAAGTACATTTATCATTGATGTATATTTAAATATCTGCTCTGTACTGTTTACATTCTAGTGTCCTTTACCTGTTGGCTGAAAGTTTGCATATGAGAATGGTATTAATAGTTTTGGTAAATGTCCTTAACTATATAGCTAAAGTTGACTTTGGTGTCTTAGAATATATCATCTAGAATCGTTCTGCACCAGGAATAACAGAAAAAAAACTTCCATAGTTTCAGTTTCCAGTGAAGAAGGTCATGCTTTACAGATTTAAAACTTTGTCTGGTGATAGAATTCTCTTCTAACTGTGTGAAAGAGAACGTTGTAAGTATAGGAGATGTTCCCTGGCTAGTATGGATTGATTAATGTTATTTTATAGCAGTGCAGTTGAGCATATGCAGGGTGATTTATTTATTTAATTTATTTATTTAACATTTGTTGACTGGGAAAGTCTGACCAGGACAGAGCCTATTTTTAAGGGAAGCCCATGGGGAAACATGTATGGGGATGCATGTTTTTGGAGTGTGGAGGAAACCCATGTGAACACAGGGAGGATATGCAGACTCCACACAGAAGACCCCACAGCCGAGAATCAAACCAGAGGACCAGTTGCTGTGAGGTGACAATATTAACTGCTGCACCACTGCACCACCCCAAATGGAGAACAAGATATTTTATAAATATGTGAACAGCGGGTATCTGCTTGTAGGCTGAACCAATGCATATTTTAGGTACAGATCAATAATATGCTCCCCTATCAACCAGTTTAGCACTGAATCAGTTAGATGAGGGGGGGGACCACCAGCATTTACTTAGCACTATATATAGTAATGGATAAGAGGCAGAAGTCAGCCTCCATGAAAGACTCCATATATTTTATTTACATATGGCTTGTAGCAGCTGAGAAGTATGACAAGAAAAAGAGAGTCCTGCTTTAACCATAACTAAGTAGTTGTCTTTAAAGGTGGCTGTGATGAAAGGAGATACTGCCAGCCCATCTAGCGGAAATTTTGTAAATAATTATATGTCATTTGTAAATATCAACATGATTTATATAGAAGTGTGACAAAGGGAGATACTGCCAGCACAACTGTCTGGAATTTTGTAAATTGTTATGTGTCATTTGTGAATGTCAACATGCTTCATGTAAGGTGGTTGTTTTACAAATGTATTAGAACTGTATGTCATGTATATATCAAACTAAGTTTGTACAGACGTGTGTGTGTGTTGAAAAGACATTTTGTAAAGTACTAAGCTTAAAGATGCATCCACAGTGTAACCTGCTGGAAGAGAACAGGAATTACATACACTATTGTAACTGCTTAAATGTGTATATTCTAATAGTGGAAACTGGAACACAAGAGGTTAACTTCAGTCCAGCAAAACTTCAGAAAAATAGCTGAAATTAAATTACTTTATAGCTACGCAATAAAATATATTTTTCAGTTCCAGTGCAGCAAGGAGACATAATGTCTGTGCTGAGAATGTTTCTGTATTGTCTTGGAAGTGCTTTATTGTTTTATGACTTCTAGCATTTGCCAAAGATTTGAGGGAAAGCCCTTGTCTATGTATTTTCACAGGTAGATGCTAAATGCTACCAGCTGTCATCAATGGTTGTTTTGGGCCTGGGGACTAGAAGTCAGATGACAAGAAATTGTATCATTCTGCAAGCTAGTCCAGCAGTAATATTTGAGATATTAATCTGGGAACTCTCTGACAGAGACACAGCATTCTGTATTCTGTCTTGTACCTGACAAGAAGACCCATTCACCACACATTTGCCTTGTTCTGTAAGTAGGTTAATTAGGGTATAGTAATTCTCTTAGATTTAGTCAGGAATATAGTGAAGCATAGTTTAGATGTTTTTCTTTGTTTATCTGAGACTGTCCTGCAATGTTGTTTTAAATATCTCCTGTGATTTTTGAACTCTGATGTCACCGTAAATATATTATTTTATCATCTTGTCCTTTTATTCTTTATTAAATATATTTAAACAGTTCATTGTGGCTGATCTGTCTAGAGATATTTAAGTTCTGAGAGTACTTGCATATATATTTGGTGACACTGTGGGCCACTCCTAATAGCCTTGCTCTTTGTCAAACTACCATTTGTATTAATAGTAACATTACATAGTAAGCTTGGACACCCTTTGTTAATGGCCTTAAAGTAGCTGATAACGGGTTCTGGTGGCAGTGATAACAACCTTATAGTCTGGGCAGTGTGTGTGTCAGCTACTTGAGCAGGACACAAAGCACTGGTTGGACAGAGAGAAAGTTGGAGGACTTGGCTTGGAACCCTGGCTTAGGACTCAACTCTATAGCTGTGTCAATGGGGAGTCTTACTGGGGATCTGGAGAAAGAGGGAGAAACCAGCCCTGGACTGACTGTAATGTCTGTGTGCACTTAAGGGAAATTGCACTTGATGCTGAGAGCTGCATCTGGAAATACTGTGTGTGTACTTGTCATCCTAGTCTACATTACCCACTGTTGCCAGTGCTGAGAATTGAGGCTCCCTGATTATTGGTTCACTGATGGGGTGTCACAGTGACATGGTCATAGTATTTCACTCCAGGCATTTACTATTCTTATGCAGACATGCTCTTGACTGCAGAATATATTAGTAACATTAGCATGTGGTCTAAAACTGGTTTCCACATAATTACAGATCATGAAGGGTGGGGCTGACTAAATGACATTTCTTCTTTACAGGGTGTATAGTGACACGAACAATATTATTTTTGTAATAATTTGAGAGGTTAGGGAGCAGAAAAATATACAGATGAATATGCAAGAATATGGAAAAACAAAACTGATGCCATATAACTCTGATGTGGTAAATGGACTTATTTAAGAACTCGGGACAGTTATATTGAGTACAGTTAGGTACCTGAAACTTGTAATAGACAAAATAAATATACTTGCATGGCTAATATAAGACTTTAATAATATTAATGAAACCAAAAGGAGCAACTAGGCTGATGCAGAGTCACAAGTAGAAATGAAAGCCAAAATCCTCAGGTTAAAATCCAAATGATCAGGTTAAAATCCAACTTTAATTCCACTGCAGGTCAGATAAGCGCTTTCACTCATTCATTTGAGCTTCATCAGATCATGTAACAAAGACCTTCAAGTACATAGGCTACATTTATACAGTTAAAACATCTCCTATTGGCTGCTTCTTGTTACATATTCATGAGTTAATCTAAGCTTAAAGATATATGCACATATAAACATAATGAGATGTATAAAATGAATATAAAAACATATAAAAAACATATAAAAACTCTCCATGAACACTCAAGATGCTCTAATAAATATGTATATATATGTCAAAAGAAATCTATTTCAAGGGTAAAACATATATGTTCCATCATTTATTATAAAATCTACAAACATTCCTCTGTTTGTTTAACATAGGTTTAATGGAGGCTCTCTCATTGAGACCTAAACCCTATCTGCTCTCAATCTAACTATCCACATACTCTCCTTACTCTCAGTATGATTCCTGATGTCACCATACTGGGTTTAATATTCTCAAGAGCTCTAAATAGGAAATAATGTTCAGGACCAGCTAAGGCATTGTGAGGTGATGCCTTCCTAATGTGGTAAAGGTGTTCTCTTATCCTGTCTTATTGGTTTTGCCAACATAAAAGTAGTATCACAGGTAGCTACTAAAGTTAGTGTGCATGTCAGGATGTTCAAGAAATGGACTGGGGTCAAGAGAATTACAATAATTACAGCATCCACATGGTTTTGTGTGTTCAAGAGGCATTGACCATTCATCCCTTTTTGAATAACATAGCATTCTCCTTAAATTTAATTTGTTCCTATAATGGTGTCATCAGTACAGAGAATAGGCCAGTGTTTTGTAATAATATTCTTGATTGCTGGACAATCAGTACTATATGGTAAAGAAACCCTTACATGAGTTGATCTATCATCTCTACCATTGTCTGTTGTAACGGATCCACCAGTAATAACTGGTCCAAAATAAGGGGCTGCTCTGTTCAGTCTGAGTTTATTGACATCTAAGAGATTGGACTCAATTTAGCCTAGAGGTTCTCATCCCCTGGCCTCTAATGATATTCTTAAAAATATGCTGTGGGTGCATACTATCACGCTGTAATAGAGTATTAAAATAGCAAGGTTTCCTATAGACACCTGTATTAATCAAACCACATGCTAACTTTTCTATATACAAGTCAAGAAATTCTATCTTCTCTCTAGAATGATTCATACTGAAGGTTAAATAGCCAGTGAGGTTGTTCAATATAGTATGGAACACAAACAAATCATCAACACTGCCTCTCCATAAAACAAAATCCATGTAACGTCTATAAAAAGTTACATGTTGCTTAAACATTTCTAAATTAAAGTGACTCTCACATTCCCAAAATGCCAAAAACATGTTTGTAGCATAGTTACAAAGAAAGTGGTGCCATGGCACGCACCACCGCTGTTGGTAAAACTTGTTGTCATAGGTGAACAGATTGTTATTCAAAATGAGTTCAAAGAAATGTACAATGAGGTCTACTTTAACTGATGTATAGAGTAGATACTCAGTGATATAAATCAGGCCTATGTTATTTGGTAACACAGTAAACAAGGACTTGATGTCAAACGTACAAAAATCAAAGTTATCAACGTCACAAATGCCCACCTAAGCAGTCATACAAATCTGTTAAAAACTGTTTGGAATCTTTTAGTACAACTTTGTTCTTATTTAAAATCAAATGTTTCTCAACATAGACAGAAAGGTTTTCAGTGATCCAACCCTGACCAGACACTATGGGTCTCATTGGAATCTTAGGTAACCCATGTATTGTTGGTACAAGTGTAGTCAAACAATTCTTGATCCAAGATATCACCTTTCAACATATCTAATAACATATTGTTTACGTGACTAATAGTGGCTTGCACTGTTTGTTCGTTAACTTGTAAATAGAAATCATCTTCCAAGAGTTTAATCATAGCATCATGATATTTGCTAGTGTCCATAACTACTATCCGACCACCTTTGTCAGCTGGTTTGATGGTTATGGACTGTAAGGACTGGAGTTTAAGTAAGCTAGTCTCTAGTCAAATTACCATTCTTCCTATATCTCTTTAAAGAAAAATATTCATACAAATCATCCTCAGTTAGTTTCAAATATGCCTCAACTAACGGATGATTAGGTGGGACAAAGTTGCTAAGCTTCTTAAACTTTGGTGGTCTAGTAACGTTATTGTCTGTCAATTCACTATCAGTTTTATCATGAAATAGCAGTTTAAGCATAAGATTTCGACAGAAAAGTCTCATGTCTACTACAGTGTCTGGTATAAAGTTTAGGCCTTTACATAATAATTTCTCATCACATTCAGTCAACAAATATCCTGAGATGTTATGTATCATAGAATCTGCTGGTATCAACATTTCAGCTGTATCTAATTTACTTTGTTCTTCCACATCTTCTTTATTGTCTGATGTGGTACAAACTCTTCTGATATGCTCATAGAGCATCCCTTGTTATATTCTTGTCCTTTCGGACTGGGAGCACTTACTACTCCTGTAGTGATGGTGGTATGTACTTTGTGAGGTAACTTGGATCTCATCATCTACTGACAACCTCTTATTGATCGGTCCCTTCACAACATGTACTGCTGGATATAAGTTAGTTCTGTCTGCACTATTGTTCACAGTAGTAGGCTGACTAACTTCTTTATTGTTTGTATTAATAGAGCTGGATCCACTCTCACTATGTAAAATAATAATTACATCATCAGTATCATTGGAAGTAGTAGTGTTATTAATGTTAGCTTTATTTTGTACCCTATTACTAGGCGATACATTGTTATGTACACAGTTAGTAATATCCACAGCTTCACAAGCATTATTAACAACATTAACATTTTCAGAACCAGTACTAGGTTCGGAACTCAGTTGTCTAACACTAGTATAGTCATTAGGTTTAATGGTAGCACTATAAACAAAGACTTGTCCTAAATTAAAATCTCTGTGATCTCTAATAATCTTGCTTCTCTTCTGTTGGAGAAGTTCTAAGGCTGATATTCCATCCAACAGGCTTTCAAATAGTGGTTCTATTACAGTACTTGGGAAACAAGAAAAAATCTCTGTCTCTGTTGTTTCTTAATGTTATTAATAAGTTTCTCCTCTTCAGAGGCAAAAGTCAATAAGTAACTCCATGTACTGTTTGCTTACCTCGAAAGCAACTCTGGATAATGTTCCCTCTTATTGGGCATGTTTAATACAAGTGTGCAAAGTCTTTCTCTAGACTGTCTAACAGGTTCAAACCTCTTCTGTAGAGTCTAGCTCAATATCTACAGTTTCACTCTGACTCTGCATAATAGAAAATAGCCAAAAATGTCTGTATGCAAGGTAAAGATACAAACAATATTCACTGGTAGTAGACTCTGCTCCAAAGTCAGCAAGAAAAAATGAAGTTAATAAAACAGGAACAAACCCTTGAATAATATTAATGAAACCAAAAGGAGCAACTAGGCTGATGCAGAGTCACAAGTAGAAATGACATTCATTTGAGCTTCATCAGATCATGTAACAAACATTTATACAGTTAAAACATCTCTATTCATGAGTTAATCTAAGCTTAAAGATATATGCACATATAAACATAATGAGATGTATAAAATGAATATAAAAAACATATAAAAAACATATAAAAACTCTCCATGAACACTCAAGATGCTCTAATAAATATGTATATATAAAACATATATGTTCCATCATTTATTATAAAATCTACAAACATTCCTCCGTTATAATATAAGACTTTGTTGAGAACCACTTTTGATAAATGTTGATGCCCTACTTAAATGGTGCCTAATACATGTTGATTTAGTGGTCACCACTTGCTCGTATGTTATGTTTTCCCCTGCAAGCATGCCTCTGACTTTGTCATCATTAGCATTGTAACAGAAAAATCTAGAAATGTGTGTCATACCTACCCTTTCTGCCTTTTCTGACAGATATTGATGATATGTCAGTGATGTTGACATTACTGTAATCCAGAAAACTGCTCTGTCCTTCACTTATGCTTTGAACCTGGAAGAAAGAAAAATAATAATTAAAATGAAATGGAAAGTCCTGACCCATCTCTAAACCAGTGTCCGGTTTACAACTTTTTGTTTTGTTTACTTTTACAGTATCCAAAAGATAGAAAGGGTTTGCTTACAGCATAGAAAGGGTTTGCTTACAGCATACTTCCTATACAATACTCATGGGCTTCAAAGTGTGAAATTTTACTGCTAAAGTCAAAGCTGAGACATCTATCTTTTAATGTAAGTGCAGAGAACAACATTTTAATCATTACAGCCTGAAACATACCTACTATCACATCCCTAGTCACTAAATGTCAAAACGAGTACCCAATTTTACAAAAAAGAGCTGAAAGTAATCATGATAATGTAGATGTTATCAAGCACATCATTTCTAGTTCATAAAATATGCAACACTAAATCCTATATAGTAATTTTCTAAATGTATCTACCCAGCTTTAGGTTTCCTTCAGCTAAAGTAAAAACAATTAACTGTATGGTCAAAGGAGCTCTTAAATCCATAATTAGCACATTTTCCTGTCAAGTACAGGAAGTAAATGCTTTACTATATTAATGTGCACGAATGATCACTGGATGGCAGCAAAACACAACGTGCTGCAAAATGTAGCTGTTTATGGCAGACTTTTTTCATTGAAATTTGAAGTGAGCCATACCTCTCCTGTTCTGGACAAAGCCAAAAATAACAGGGAAACAAAGGACTGAAATCAAGGACAATTTTTAAATATTACTCAAATCCACTTCAAATGTTACTCAAACTACAGGTTGTAGTCAACATACACTTTCTGAATAATGAGTTGCTTGAAATTTAATCTCTGGCACTATTGACTGACTGTAATCTTCAGTTATCAGAAATGAATTTATTTATTTAGCCAGGACCTTATGTGAACAAGAAATATCTAGTTTAAAAATGAATACAAAGAATTTAACACACAAATTAATTGCTTGGGAAAAGTTACAATCATTACTAAAAAAGTATTAGATGATTTCCTGAATGTATATAGAAGTATTTCCTTGTTATGGACTTTGTAAATAATTTGTTTCAGTTTTGAGTATAAATATGTTATTACTGTTATTATTCTTGTTATAAAAAAAAATAAAAAACACTTTTGAAAAAAAAAAGAAATTTAAAAAGTATGAGGGACAGGGCACAAACATTTGAGGCAAAGACATTCTGCAAAATTCTGTACAGGTGAGAGGTAAGGGTGAAGCCTAGCAACAGTATGGTACTACAGCTTACTACTGCTATATGAATAAAACACACTCACACACAAACACAAGTGCATGCACATGTGCACCCATGCATGCATGCACACACACACACACACACACACACACATATATATATATGTATATATATATATATATATATATATATATATACACACATGCACACACACTAACACACATCTGCATGCACACTCATGCACTATATACAAATACTCATCTATTTTGAAATATATATACCACCTTCACAAATGTCAATTTGTGCTCATAAGATAAACAGTTATGGTGTTTCATGGATTTCTCTCTGTATTTACTACCAGGTGCACCTCCACCACACTAGTGCATAATAACATAGTGAGCATTCAACTTCAAACACCTTCACATTTCGCTTACATCCTAAGCCGTATTGACTGTGGTAGTAAAACAAAGTTCACTGTGTTGAGTGTTAGATTCTGAGCATTATCTGGAAGTACATGACACAAATAATAAATAAATTTCTTTCAACGGCTGTAGACATACTCACTGTCAGCTGTCAGAGCTGCTGAATTTGTCAGTGAAAGGTCAAGTTGAATGCCAAATAATTTCAAGCTGGTTTTACCTTACTGATGTATAGCAATCCACAGCTTAAGAAATCAGAACTAAGTTTTATTACCAAGAAAGTGAAGAAAATGTGTGTGTGTGTGTGTGGGGGGGGGGCAGTGGCTGCTTAAGGCTTCACAGATCAACAAAACACTGAAACTGTTTTCCTCATGAATACAGACACTAATGAGTGTGGTAAGAATTTTTGACAGGGCCTGTATGAATAAGTGCAGGTTACTATGACATTAGAAAATTGCTCTGTATTGCTAACACTTTTTACTACTCAGCTTGCAAATATATGTTTATTAGATATATGCATACATATATTAGGTCATACGATCATAGGATCATAGGAGGTTACTAGACTAGTGGGCCTGAGGCCCTTAGCCGAGAGTTTAGCCTCTGTTTAGACAAATCAGCACCTGATGCCCCTGTCCAGCAGGGACATGGGTGGAATCCCAGGGGTATATCTTCTGTTTCCCATCCAGTTATCCCAGTTGCGCTTAAAAGGGGTAAAGAGGCACTCTGCTTGATGTGGAGAGGGAGTCTATTCCATAGATGGGGGAATCTCTGGGACACAAATCTGTCCCACCAAGTCTTGTTGATGTCACAGACCAGGTTGAGGCTGACTGTGCTGGTTACTTGAGTGGAGACTGACTTGTGGATATGCAGCAGTTCCATCAAGGTGGGATCCATAATCGCCTTGTATGTCAGACAGAGGTCACCTCTACGGAGTCTGGATGAAACCGAGTAGAGGGATAGGGCTTTTAGCCCATCTGTGTATGGTAGATGTTTGAGGCCCCTGATTGTCCTGGTGAGGAACCTCTGTAGTCTCTCCACCTGCTGCATGTGCTTTGCGAGGTACATGCCGAAAGGGGTATTGTACTCAATAATGGGCCTTATAAGGGAAAAATACAGGGATGCTATGACCTCCTTGTCCCTGGATGAGATACCCTTACTTATGAGGTGGGCCTTGTAGAAGGCTTTCCGTACAATGAAAGCAACATGTTGGGCAAAAGTCAGGTCTCTATCAACCTGGGTGCCCAAATCCCTCACAACTGATTGAATGCTTAGGATGTTGTTATTGATGTAATAATTTGTTGGGATCTCACTCTACCCAAAGGGGATGATGATGCATCTTTTGGTATTCAGCTTGAGGTCATGTTTCTGGAACCAGTCATTTGTCTGAGTGGGACCCTCTTGGAGGATGTCCACATCACTAGGGAAATTGATGAAAGCACCCAGCTTGCAGTCATCTGCAAACTTGGTCAGCCATAGCCCACTGGTTTTGGCCTGCACCTCAGAAAAGTATATCCCAAATAACAGAGGCCCCAAGACCGAACTCTGGGGTACGCCACTTGTTACAGGTCTACTGCTTGAGGTGGCTTCCCCTATTTTGATTAGGTGAGTTCTATCAGTGAGGCAATTTGCTACCTATCTGGTAACATATGGATTAATGCCTAGTTGAGAGAGTTTATCTATTATGCCCGAGTGGGGAATAGTGTCAAAGGCTTTGGCTAGGTCAAGGTAGGCGGTGTGCACCGTCTTCCCCTCGTACATGGCTTTGGTGACTGTCTCACACACACATACGCATGCACACGCACATGCACACGCACACACACACACACACACACACACACACACACACACACACACACACACACACACACACACACACACACACACACACACACACACACACACACACACACACACACACACACACACACACACACACACACGCATTCTGTACACAAGAGCTTATTTTACTGTGTGTTTGCACCTGTGTGTGTGTGTGTGTGTGTATTGTTCTTTTACTGATATAAAAAACAAATACCCTCTCCTTGCCCCATCATAGGCATTATAGTGACAAGTTGCCTCATAACTCCTCCCAACTTACTCTTCATGCTTCTGTTTTATAGGCTGGGAGGGGTTAAGACAGGTTTGCTGAATGAAGGGGAAAGGTATGGTGGAAACTAACACTGTTTAATTTACACACTTCTGATTCTATAGAATTGTGTGTTCTTAAACTTAAATACATGAATAATTAGCTATATATTCACATAGAACTTTAACAACTTCTATGCATGTTGTCCAGATTGCAAGACATTTAGTAGTTGGTGTAAGGGCTAGTACAGCAAGAAATATGTTAAACCTGAAATCAGTTGGATAATTTTTGAGATATGCGACTTATCAAAATGCATGTAAAAACAATTCTCCCTTTGACACAAATGAGAAAAAAATCTTACACCCAATTACACTGAAAATGATTGTCTGATCAACACATACATTTTCTGAATTAATACTGACTAGATCTGATGTTGTGCCTTTTTAAAATTAATGAAATAAATAAATATATATATATATATATATATATATATATATATATATATATATATATATATATGTTAATCTCTGAGGAAGCTGAAGGTTAGTGTACTTTGTTTAATGGTTGCCCTACTGCATGCTTGCACCATGTTATACAGAACTCTGATATAGACACTTCCTGGTCTCCCAGCAGTGCACAGTTTTACTGCTTCTACTCAATAACCATGGTGTCCATATGTATGAGTCACATTTTCCTCATTTCCTCATTTCCTCATATCAACTCCCCCCATACTGGTAAACACAGGTAGCCACCACTAACCTCTCCTACTGTAGTAGTGAGTGTTGACATCATCCTCCCTCCCCTCACCTGAAGGAGCTGCTGTTGTTGTCCCTTCACCTGACCGTGCTGGTGATGTTTGGTGTAGCTATGTGTGGAAATCAGCAGAGCTCCACCAGCCTTCCCACCATGTATCCGTCTGGGGATCTGCATCCATAGTTGTCACACATTTCCAGTCAATGAGCAGTGTCTGTAGCGTGTGTTCACAGTCTTTCCTTGATCAGGGCCACTTGACTGCCCCTCACCAGGCTGTTGCACATCCAGATTAGTATCCAGTGTCCTGCACACCCATTTATATCACTGTAGCCAGCCTTCAATCACTACTATCCCAAGCTGTTTGCATGACTGGGAAGTGACAGTCCTCCAATCTTCATGGCCTGAGCCTGGTATTTAGTGCCAGGCATGCACCTTGTACTAACGGTATGCTTCTGTGAGCCATAATGATATTTGTAAGACTTGCACTTCCACAACATAGTGCAGTGTAAACAGTTCAACTTAACATATCAGTCATACAGCACCACCCTGTTCCTTATAGAGCACTGTGTGCACCCGCACAGAACTTGTCTCACCATCCAGCAACCCCATGAATTATGTTTCATGGATCTGAGCCATGATCATTTTAGTGAATGAAAAATGCCCATTTTCTCTAAAGGCAGCTGGCTTTGCTTGAATAAGGGAATAAGAAGGAAGATGGTGAGCAGTGGGATGACTGTCTTCAAATAATTGTAATGTGATATAATTGCTATCTTAACACATTCATTTTTCTTTTGTTTAATAAAAGATAATGCTCCTCCCAGACTAGCATTAGATGTTAATTATCAAACTGATACTGTTATAATAATAGCCATATTCAGTTTTCTTTTTGTCAGGATGTGCATAAAAATAATCTCACATCACAGTACAGATGTTTTACACCAAAGAGTAAATTTTTCACAGTGGTTCTGTATACGTAGTCTGACATATTTTCTTGAAATGTTTTTATTAGAGAGTGAAGTGTTGTGCTTTATGTCATAGATACAATATAGGCAGCAGGTTGTGGGCATTTAGAACTTAAATTATTTTGTAAAGGGAATAGTATTGGACCTGAATTTTGCAGACAGGATGGAGATAGGAATCTCAGCTGTATTAGTAACTAGATGATTAAGAAAAGGAATCATCACACAGCGTGTTTTGCAGTCAGCTGAACTAAAGAGTAAAACCAAGCGAAAGCAAGTTTTTCTGAACATAAGGAGGGTGTATTTTTAAGAGAGTACTCTGCAAAAAAAAGCTCTAAGTTGTAGCAAGCGCTTCTGAAGGAGGTATGCAGAACAAACATCAAAACAGTTGTGAGAAGCAAGTAACTTTGCATGAAATAAAAAAAAAGTATGAAATAGAACAATGTGATTTTAAAATAATTTGTTACAAATGCTTGGAAGAAGTATATAGCTTTTAGGAAGTCTTACAAAATGCGGCTCAAGATAGAAAGTGCAATTCTCACTAAAACAGAACTCCCCCCCCCCCCCAGGAAATACAGACACCAGAGTTAAGGCACATAGAATGGATAGACAATTCATTAACTAACAAGGATAAGGGGGAAAGAACATTGGTGACAAGGAGGCAGTAACAATGAAAACATAACTAATAAAGATTGTGTGCTCTGTGTATATGACAAACGAAAACAAAGATTTACCACATATAGCCAATAGACCTGTCTAGGATATCATGGAGTTGTCCTAGTCCCATCACATAGCAAAGGCCCTGAAAGAGCTACAGAATTTGAAGGTGCACACAAGAGTGGGGAGTAATAAGAGCTTTTAGAGTTTTGAGAGATGCAGTGGTAACTGCTTTTCTGCCTGGAGCCACTGGACGTTGGGTGTTACCCCATATGTGTCATTTCATGTTGTGGGTCTCATTACTTTGTACATGCTAACTACCATGCTATACTAAATTGTGACAGGAGGGGAAGGTACCTTAAAGTAAAAAGATGGAAGATGTTGTTCCCATTCACAAAGTGAGAACAAAGCAAAGGCAGGTAATTATGGCTCTGTCAGTAGGTCCTTTTTTATGGGAAAATTATGGAATTATTTCTGAAGCAAAAACAATTGTGGAATATATGGAATTTGGTGAGGGGATTCTTTTCTGTTCAGTTCACGCAAGGGAATGTGTATTTCCTGCAGTGACACTGCTTGGCATCACAAACTGAGTTTGAAGAGCAAGCTTATCACTTGCATCTGTCAGCACTTTGCTTATTGCCATTCATCACTGAAAATCATCCGCATTCAGTGCCAAGAAAGTAAAATCTTTCAATGGGCTCATGTGGCCCCCACTTCACAAGCCAAGATGTGCACTATCTCTGCTGCTTGAAGCAAAAAGCATGGCATCATCTGCTGCTATAAGCAAGAGGCAGGAGGGTGCCTCATAGTATCCCTGGCTAGTGCCTGAGTACAGATGGAAGGCAAAGGATACAGAAGCCAAACACTGGACACACACTTAAGTTTACCTGTTCCGGAGATTGCATTGAGGTTATCATATATCATTAGATTCTCATCAAGTAAGGAGTAGTCAAATTGCCCAATTCTTCACTTTACTAGGCTGATAGCTTTATGGGGTGTTCACCCCTCACAAATGAATTTGAGGGGGGCATCTTTGCATTCTAGCTGTGAAGCTTTTGCATGGCTAAGCTGCACCTATAGAATCACTGAATGTGACCCCAGGTGAGTGCACAGTAGGAGGCACTCATGACTGATGACTCTTCTCCTCAACTTCCTTGAGGAATAGCAGAATTCAGTGGTTCAGGATGAAGAGCCTCCATGATCCATCTGGTCTTTCTGCATCAGCAGTTCTTGCAGGACAGGGCAGCAGATGGATGTTCTATCTCAGGTTCTGTCTCAGGAGGTTCTGCTCCAGAAAGAGCTTTATTCAGAGGTCAGGATATTACTGTAGGGCTCATGTGACAGGTAATGACTCTTTTTCCCAATAAGACTCTAACTTGTTTGGAATGAGGCCATTGATTTTACTCCCACATCTTATTTGTAATGGGGACTATGGACGTCTGTACTAACTTGGGTTCCTTGGTTAGTGAGAACATCTGTTGACACAGAGGACATGGGAGGTATTCCTAGACCTGAGAGGCATCATGTGGCATATCATTATCTAGGGTCCACACAGGATACTCCTTCAGGTCACATTAAGTGGGCCGCACTCATAGTATAAATGTTGCTGTATTGTCTCACCACTACATGCAAAGGCTTTATCAGAGTGTTGGCTGTGATGATATAGGTGTTGCAGGAGAATGACCTCTGTGTGCTGTCTTAGCTGGATGACTGAACAAACCAAGAACCAATATCCACAAACCAAAAAATTCAGGAAGACGAGGTCCAGCCGACAAGAGTTTATTGACAACGAAAAACAACCACTATTGACCTAGGTTTTGTCCGTAAAAACAGACTTCTTCAGAATCCTGAAGCACAATTGCAAACACACTTAAATAGACAATGCAATTAAGCAATTAACCAATTATTTAATTAACAGTTCAAAAAAACACAGTCAATAAATATTTAAACTGAACCTAACTTAAAAATGATTAAATTATTAAATTAACCTAACCAATGTTGCCTGCCATATCCTACCTTACATTATTAAGGTAAGATAAAACTAATATTAAAACACATATCCAACCAATAAAATTCAGAAAATCAAACACCTCAATAAAAATATTGAAATAAAAAATTGAAATAAAAAAAATGTTGAAAAATAAAAAATAAAATAAAAAATAAATAAATAAAAAAATAAAAAAATAAAAATAATGAATGAAAAATGCATTAATGTAAAACAACATATTAAAAGTGTTGTTATAGTCCTATAATGTTCCTCAGTTTAAGTAAGGGCTTAATAGTGCTGTACTCATTAAGTCCAGGATAATTGTGTGCATTTAGTCTAAGCTGCCATGTTAATTCACAGATATCCAAATGTGTGCCAGTAATCCTACCCTGTTGGTCAACCTTAATCTGTTGTAGAATGCAAAACTTAAAACTGTGATCACCATAGTCGACCACATGCCTAGCAAGGGCATTATTGGTTTTGAGATGTTTAACATCTAAAAGATGTTCCTTAATCCTTTCCCTAAAGGACCTACATGTTTTCCTTACGTAAAAAGCATTACATTCTTGACATAGGGCAAGGTATATCACATTTTTTGTATAACAATCAAAGTGACCCAAAATAGAAATACAACAATGATTAATCACAAGCCTATTGCTAGTGGGAATAATGTAAGAACAAATGGAACACCTTCCACATTTAAAATTACCTATTGGCCTATTAATAGAAAATCCCTTTCCCCGTGAGTTCCTTTCAAAAATATCCTTAAATGATAATCCTTTCTATAAACATAACTCATTTTTTTTCCAAATTGGGACACAAAATCTTTATCCATCTTAAAAATGTCCCAGTTTCTATTGATTATCTTTCTGATCTCTTCTGAGTCACCATTGTATGTAGAAATGAACATTAAAGATGACCTTATCAAAGAAGGTGAACTGACAGAAACACACCCAAAAGGGTTATTTTGATTATTACTAGAGTTAAGTATAGCTTGAAACACACCAACTTCCCTTTTGAATTTAATTTCCTGAAATATATCCATGCACAATTTTTCTGGGTACCCTCTGTTTAAAAATAGAGAAATCATGAATTCTAGCTCCTCCAAGAATTCACTGTCCTCACGGACCATCCGGGCAGCCCTAACCATTTGGCCCTTCACAATAGCCCTTTTCTGATGGTTAGGATGCCAACTGTTAAACTGAAGGTATGAATTTGAAAATGTAGGTTTTCTGTAAATGTTCGATTTAATTAAACCACGTGCCCTGTCATAGGTTAATCTAACATCCAAATAGGTGATCGTCTCAAAATTAATTTCATGTGTGAATCTCAAAAAACATACTGCACTATTAATGTAGTGTATCATTATCTAGGGTCCACACAGGATACTCCTTCAGGTCACATTAAGTGGGCCGCACTCATAGTATAAATGTTGCTGTATTGTCTCACCACTACATGCAAAGGCTTTATCAGAGTGCTGGCTGTGATGATATAGGTGTTGCAGGAGAATGACCTCTGTGTGCTGTCTTAGCTGGATGACTGAACAAACCAAGAACCAATATCCACAAACCAAAAAATTCAGGAAGACGAGGTCCAGCCGACAAGAGTTTATTGACAACGAAAAACAACCACTATTGACCTAGGTTTCGTCCGTAAAAACAGACTTCTTCAGAATCCTGAAGCACAATTGCAAACACACTTAAATAGACAATGCAATTAAGCAATTAACCAATTATTTAATTAACAGTTCAAAAAAACACAGTCAATAAATATTTAAACTGAACCTAACTTAAAAATGATTAAATTATTAAATTAACCTAACCAATGTTGCCTGCCATATCCTACCTTACATTATTAAGGTAAGATAAAACTAATATTAAAACACATATCCAACCAATAAAATTCAGAAAATCAAACACCTCAATAAAAATATTGAAATAAAAAATTGAAATAAAAAAAATGTTGAAAAATAAAAAAATAAAATAAAAAAATAAATAAATAAAAAAATAAAAAAATAATAATAATGAATGAAAAATGCATTAATGTAAAACAACATATTAAAAGTGTTGTTATAGTCCTATAATGTTCCTCAGTTTAAGTAAGGGCTTAATAGTGCTGTACTCATTAAGTCCAGGATAATTGTGTGCATTTAGTCTAAGCTGCCATGTTAATTCACAGATATCCAAATGTGTGCCAGTAATCCTACCCTGTAGGTCAACCTTAATCTGTTGTAGAATGCAAAACTTAAAACTGTGATCACCATAGTCGACCACATGCCTAGCAAGGGCATTATTGGTTTTGAGATGTTTAACATCTAAAAGATGTTCCTTAATCCTTTCCCTAAAGGACCTACACGTTTTCCTTACGTAAAAAGCATTACATTCTTGACATAGGGCAAGGTATATCACATTTTTTGTATAACAATCAAAGTGACCCAAAATAGAAATACAACAATGATTAATCACAAGCCTATTGCTAGTGGGAATAATGTAAGAACAAATGGAACACCTTCCACATTTAAAATTACCTATTGGCCTATTAATAGAAAATCCCTTTCCCCGTGAGTTCCTTTCAAAAATATCCTTAAATGATAATCCTTTCTATAAACATAACTCATTTTTTCCAAATTGGGACACAAAATCTTTATCCATCTTAAAAATGTCCCAGTTTCTATTGATTATCTTTCTGATCTCTTCTGAGTCACCATTGTATGTAGAAATGAACATTAAAGATGACCTTATCAAAGAAGGTGAACTGACAGAAACACACCCAAAAGGGTTATTTTGATTATTACTAGAGTTAAGTATAGCTTGAAACACACCAACTTCCCTTTTGAATTTAATTTCCTGAAATATATCCATGCACAATTTTTCTGGGTACCCTCTGTTTAAAAATAGAGAAATCATGAATTCTAGCTCCTCCAAGAATTCACTGTCCTCACGGACCATCCGGGCAGCCCTAACCATTTGGCCCTTCACAATAGCCCTTTTCTGATGGTTAGGATGCCAACTGTTAAACTGAAGGTATGAATTTGAAAATGTAGGTTTTCTGTAAATGTTCGATTTAATTAAACCACGTGCCCTGTCATAGGTTAATCTAACATCCAAATAGGTGATCGTCTCAAAATTAATTTCATGTGTGAATCTCAAAAACCATACTGCACTATTAATGTATTTAATGAAAGCATCCAAAACAACTAATTCGCCTTCCCAAATAATAAAAATGTCATCCAAAAAGTACAAATATAATCTGATGTGCCTATAAAATTCACTATGGAATATATAGTGTTCCTCCCAATATGCCATGATGTAATTGGCATAAATAGGGGCACAGGCGGCCCCCATGGCCACCCCAGTACGTTGTTTGAAATAGTGCCCTTCAAAATATAAAAAATTATTTTTCAAAACCACTTCCATGAGTTTAACTAAAACATTAATACGATCCTGCTCATACACACCAGTTTCCAACAATTGTTGCTCTAACCACATTAAACCTGTATCGTGTGGTATAACTGTGAACAAATTACACACATCTATGGTTAGAAAGCAAAAATCATCTTTAACTTCAAACGCCTTCAATCTTTCCAAAAACTGCCATGAGTCCTTGGTGATATGGGGAAAACAACTAATGCCCGTTTTCATGTGATGATCCAAAAATTGATTAATAAAACAGACTTTGCTTCTTTTGCCATCAAAAATGGGTCTGAACTGCACATTATCCAATCCTTTATGTATTTTAGGTATACCGAAGATACCACTAACCACAGGAAATGCATTAACCATATATTCATATTCAACTTCATTCACTTCACCTTGATATATATAACATATCCTGCAAGAGGAGATCAATATTTCTATATGCAATATTGATTTCATTAATACTTGTTTCAATGTAACTGTCCTCCATAAGCATTGACATCATAAGACTAATGTAGTCACAATTATCTGCAATCACTATACCATTACCTTTATCAGGCTTCATAATACGAATACTTCCCATTTGATTCAAATTATCCAATAACTTATGCTCATCCTCTGTCATATTACAGTATGGTTTGCCTTTTTGCTGTTTAAAAAAACTGTCTTATATCAAATTCACACCTTCTTTGAAACATAGCCACAACATGGTTCAAGGGTGGATTAAAGACACTTGGTATAGAAATACTCCGGTCATTACCTAAGGTGTTACCATTGTCAGAGTCACCTAAAAATACCTTTAAATTCATTTTGCGGGTAAACAGTTTCAAATCAATAAGCGTATTAACAAGGTTACTCCCCCTACATGGAACAAAATTAAATCCCTTGGAAAAGAGGTTAACATATTCAATACCTAAAGGAACACTGGAGTAAATGTATAATCTAAAATCCTGCATACTGTTTTCCAGTATTAAGGGATTACTCAGAATCCCATAAAAAGATCGATCAAACATCTCCACATCTGAATCATACCCACCAGAAACATTGGTACCATTGGTGTATTCTACAACATTGTGCTTCTCCTCAACAACTGCATGCTTGTCAATATCTGTATTACATAAATCTTTATGTTCTTGGTGCCCATAGTTAGATATTGCTAATGTTGTTGTCACACCACTACCTGTCCTAAAATCAGCAAGGTCAGGATCAATGCCTGGATTTAAATTTGTTAAATGCGTACCCCCCATTAGCCCAATATGGGGATTAAATACCATAATATTTGCCTCATCTATAACGGTGTGAGTACTCAAATTTAACAATGTATTGTAAGTAGGTACATTACACACTTCAGGTATATGTGATTGAACACTGTGACAAACATTATCATCATAATTGTGTCCCAATTCAAAACTAACATCCGCACCAACATTGTTCTCACAATCACAACCATAAGGCTCACTATTAATATCGGCCAAAAGTCCGTTGGTACCTGAATGTGAAAAAGTTCCATTACTAATAAAAGGATGAAATGCAGGAAAAAAGTTAATGGACTTCATGTCACTAGAACCTGAATACAGTGACAAGCTGCTCAGTTCCAAATCCACTTGGGTACCTGTTGGTACACTGGTTGGGTCAATAACTCTTTCTGTTGACTCAGTTTGCTCCATAAGCCCAAGGTCCAAAATAGTTACGTCGTCACTCACCAAACAAATGGATGAGGTGCATTTGTCTACCTTCTTGATTTCCACACCACTCTCCGATAGTTGCTGGCACCATAATTCACTTTGGGCCGTGCTCCCATCCAGCCGACATCGTTCTCCTCGTGGGAAGGATCCCTGTTTCGGATCCTCTCCGACCGCCTCACACCTTCCTCTAAAGGGCTACCATTACCATTGATAAGATTGTTTTCCTCTTCATGCTCGTCAGAGGAAATGACGTCATCCGTTTCAGCAATGTGATTGGTAGGCATATTCCTGTTACCATGCCGATTAGACGCATTCTTAGATTTCGGGTAGATGTTCCCACTTTCGTAAATTTTAATATCTCATTGTATTTTCTTTAATTTCTCGTTATAAATGACATCACAACTGTGATCTACATCTTGCATAATGTTGGTGTAATTGGTGTAATAACAATCAAACAACAAATCCTTACTGATGTTCTCATTAATGCACTCAAGTTCATCTAAAAATGCTTCAATTTTGACTTTGTTATGTTTAGTCATAATATCCATAATGCTCAAGCCAGTTTTGTAAAACAGTTCATGTAGTTCATTAACCATATTATCATTACCTTCACACCCATTCGGGTATCTCCACACACGAAAGCCCTTCGGCACGATCCCAAGCTCAATATTTCTAGCCAAATAGCTATTTTCAAGTTGTGTTCTCTTAAGTTTAAATAATTTGGTTTTGAACATTTTAAGTAATTCATTCATAGATTTACCCTGCTTGCTCTTGGTCTGATTTTTCCTGGCACAATCACCTTCATAGCTGAAAATGTTGATTTTCCAATGCTCGCTGTTAAATCCAATAGGCTGATTGTCTGCTGAGTCAGACTGCAAGGTATCAGAGTGTCCTTTAGATGAACAGACAACATTGTTACCATTCAAAACATCCACAGTGGATGGAATGGGAGTAACTTGGGTAAGCAGAAACCCCAAACTCCCCAATGATGATGAAACAGATACTGTGGATTGTCTGTCTGTTAATAATTTAATTTGTAACGAATGCTCTTGAAGTTGTTCATAGGTTCATAGGTTCATAGGTTCATACTAGGCTATCTGCCCTAGGGCATTTATAAGCCTAGCCAGAGTGTGTGTGGCTTTCTCCACCCCTTAGGATGAGAATAATATACCCATTAGTTTGCTGTGCCTCTGTCCAGCAGTGACACAGAGATGATTCCCGGGGTAAACCTACGATCTCCCATCCACTCGTCAAGATTTCTCTTGAACAGAGTCAGTGAGGGGCTCTGCCTCACATGGACTGGGATTCTGTTCCATAGTGTAGGGAGTCTCTGGGTGATGAATCTGTCCCTCCAGCATGTCCTATTTATGTCCGTGTTGAGGTTTAAGTCTCTTGCTCTCATGGCTCTGGTGGATTTGGATTTTTTGAGGTGGAGCATGTCCATTAATTCCGGGTTGGACATGGCCTTGTATGTCAGGCACAGATCACCTCTGAGCAGACAGTATGCGACTGAATAGAGCTGGAGTTTCTTCAGTCGGGCAGCGTATGACTTATGTTTGAGCCCCTTTATCCTTTTGGTGAGGAACCTTTGGTGTCTTTCCAACTGCTGAAGGTGTTGGGTAAGGTACATTCCGAATGGGGCGTTGTACTCAATCATTGGTCTGATAAGTGAAGAGTACAGGGGTACAATGACCTCTCCTGATCTGGATGTGAATCCCTTCATGATCAGGTGGGCAATGTAGAAGGTCTTCCTAAGCACTTTGGCAATGTGAGTGTCAAAGGAGAGGTTACTGTCAACTTGGGTCCCCAGGTCCCTGATAACTTCTTCCGTGTTTAATGGATTACCACCTATGTGGTAATTAGGGGTTACCTTGTTTTTCCCAAAGGGTATGACTATACATTTTTTGGCATTTAGCTTAAGGCCATGGCTCTGGCACCAGTTATCCATTTCTATGAGACCTCTCTGGAGGATGTCTGTGTCTGATGGAGTGTCAATTATGGTGCCCAGTTTGCAGTCATCTGCAAATTTTGTCAGCCACAATCCCCCTATGTTTGCCTGCACTTCAGAAAAATAAATGCCGAACAAGAGGGGCCCAGGACTGAGCCCTGTGGGACACCGCATGACCGGCTTAGAGTCTGACATGGCACCAGCAACTCTAACCCTGTGGGTTCTGTCCTTGAGCCAGTTTGCAACCCATCTTGTGACATATGGGTTTACATCTAAGCTGGTGAGCTTTTCTATGATGCCCGAGTGGGGTATTGTGTCGAACGCTTTTGCTAGGTCAAGGTAGGCTGTGTGAACTGCCTTACCCTCATCAATGGCCTTAGTGACTGTTTCAAAAAGTCGACCAAGTTCAAGAGGCAGGATCTGCCCTTGACAAAGCCAAATTGGGTAGGATCCAGTGTCTGTAGGTCCCCAATGTCTTTATTTATGAGTTCCATTATGATCCTCTCCATAGCTTTGCAGACAAGGCTCGTCAAGCTTATGGGGCGGTAATTTCCAGGGTCCGTAGAAGCACCACCTTTGTGGAGTGGGACCACAGTTGCCGTACGCCATTCTTTGGGTATGTATCCTGTAGTAAGGCTAAGATTAAACAGCAGCCTTATGTGTGGGTTTAGTTCCTCATTGAGTTTGTGTAGCACACAGCCGGGGACACCGTCTGGTCCCATTGATGCTGTGTTTTTTGCTTTAGAGAGAGCAGCTCTCACCTGGGCATCTGAGATGTTTGGGAGGCTAGACTCTGGTGGCATAGATATTTCTCCTTTTGGGGGGGAGGGAGTGGAGAAATTTGCACTGAACCTGTCTGCCAGTATGTTGGCAATGTCTGTGGGTTCAGTGATTTTTGTATCATTTTGGACTAATTCTGAGCATATCTGGGAGTTTCCACCCAGGTTTCTAACATAGCTAAAGAAGGTCTTATGATTGTCTTTTGTGTCTTTAGCGATTTTTCTCTCAAAGTTGGCCTTGGATGATTTTATGAGTGATCGTAGTTTTTTGCTAGTATTGATCAGAGATGCCTTCCCTTTTAGGGATTTTGCTCTGTCATGTAGTAGCTTTCTCCTCTTGTTGTAGAGTTTGTTTATGGCTGGGGTCCACCAGACCGGGCGCCTGCCTTTGGTGGAAAGGGTCTTGATTTTAATAGGGATTGCTTGATTGATACATTCCTGGAGGTGCTCGTAGACGGCATTTGTAAGGGTTTCAGCAGCGTGGGTTGTGGTTTCCACTGGCTTGGGGGCCTTGAAGGATACCACTCCAGTCTTAAGAAGTGTGAAGTTTGCTTTTGAGAAGTTCTTCACTGTGGTCTTTTTTGCTGGGGTTGGGGGTGGGATGTGGATCTCCAGTGAGATTAATTTATGGTCTGATCTCACCAATGAGGGATATACTTCTGGTGTGGAGCATTTTGACCCCATGTTTGTGATGATCAGGTCTAGTATATTTTCTCCTCTTGTGGGAATGGTGACTAGTTGTTCCATAGCATTTGAGTTTATGAACTCCTGGAATCTTTGGGCTAGGGTGTTGGGGCTTGAGTAATGTTCCCAGTCTATGTTTGGGTAGTTGAAGTCACCCAATATGATGGTGTTTGGAGAGACATTCATACTCTCCAGTGTCTTCAGGAAGGCTGTGTGGGTTTCCTGAGTTTGAGAGGGTGGTCTGTAGCATGCTACAAACTGTAGGGCAGTTTTACCTATGGTTAATTGCACCTGGATGGTCTCTGATGCTTCATGCATTGCCACTAACCTGGAGGTGTGGGTATCCTTTATGAATATGGATACTCCCCCTCCTTTTGTGGTTCGGTCCAGATTTTGGGGCCGGAACACATGATATGAGGTATAACCTGATAGTGCTGGGGTGCTCTCAGGAGCCTTGAACCAGGTTTCAGTCACAGCACAGACATCGATGTTCTCCATACTGAGGAGGGCTTCGAGGGCGTGCATCTTGAGGTTTAGACTTCTGGCACTGAGCAGTATTACCCTTAGTTTTTTTCCATTTTTGTTTTCTAGGGTGGTAGGTTTATCATTTGAGCCTTGCCTAAAAAAGGCACTATGGGGGTGGCAAGAGCCTTTGCCAATATCCGGAAGCCCAGGGGTGACAGGTGCAAGCCGTCCCTTGCGAAGCAGCGTGGCTTGTCAAGCATGTCAGTAACGTTGTTACTCATTAATCGTTAATCGTTAACCGTTGTTCATTAATACGTTGCAATAGCCCCACAATGTCAGCCAAGGAACACTCGTTCTCCATTCTGATAAACAAACAAACCAAGAACCAATATCCACAAACCAAAAAATTCAGGAAGTCGAGGTCCAGCCGACAAGAGTTTATTGACAATGAAAAACAACCACTATTGACCTAGGTTTCGTCCGTAAAAACAAACTTCTTCAGAATACTGAAGCACAACTGCAAACACACTTAAATAGACAATGCAGTTAACCAATTATTTAATTAACAGTTCAAAAAAACACAGTCAATAAATATATAAACTGAACCTAACTTAAACACTATATATAATAATAATAATTCCATAGTGAATTTTATAGGCACATCAGATTATATTCGCACTTTTTGGACAACATTTTTATTATTTGGGAAGGCGAATTAGTTGTTTTAGATGCTTTCATTAAATACATTAATAGTACAGTATGGTTTTTGAGATTCACACATGAACTTAATTTTGAGATGATCACCTATTTGGATGTTAGATTAACCTATGACAGGGCACATGGCTTAATTAAATCGAACATTTACAGAAAACCTACATTTTCAAATTCATACCTTCAGTTTAACAGTTGGCATCCTAACCATCAGAAAAGGGCTATTGTGAAGGGCCAAATGGTTAGGGCTGCCCGGAATGTCCGTGAGGACAGTGTATTCTTGGAGGAGCTAGAATTAATGATTTCTCTATTTTTAAACAGAGGGTACCCAGAAAAATTGTGCATGGATATATTTCAGGAAATTAAATTCAATAGGGAAGTTGGTGTGTTTCAAGCTATACTTAACTCTGGTAATAATCAAAATAACCCTTTTGGGTGTGTTTCTGTCAGGTCACCTTCTTTGATAAGGTCATCTTTAATGTTCATTTCTACATACAATGGTGACTCAGAAGAGATCAGAAAGATAATCAATAGAAACTGGGACATTTTTAAGACAGATAAAGATTTTGTGTCCCAATTTGGAAAAAAAACTGAGTTATGTTTATAGAAAGGATTTATCATTTAAGGATATTTTTGAAAGGAACTCATGGGGAAAGGGATTTTCTATTAATAGGCCAATAGGTAATTTTAAATGTGGAAGGTGCTCCATTTGTTCTTACATTTTTCCCACTAGCAATAGGCTTGTGATTAATCATTGTTGTATTTCTATTTTGGGTCACTTTGATTGTTATACCAAAAATGTGTTATACCTTGCCCTATGTCAAGAATGTAATGCTTTTTACATAGGGAAAACGTGTAGGTCCTTTAGGGAAAGGATTAAGGAACATCTTTTAGATGTTAAACATCTCAAAACCACTAATGCCCTTTCTAGGCATGTGGTCGACTATGGTGATCACAGTTTTAAGTTTTGCATTCTACAACAGATTAAGGTTGACCAACAGGGTAGAATTATTGGCACACATTTGGATATCTGTGAGTTAACATGGCAGCTTAGACTAAATGCACACAATTATCCTGGACTTGATGAGTACAGCACTGTTAAGCCCTTACTTAAACTGAGGAACATTATAGGAGTATAACAACAACATTTTTAATATGTTGTTTTACATTAATGCATTTTTCATTCATTATTATTATTTTTTTAATTTTTACTTTTTTATTTTTCAACATTTTTTTATTTCAATTTTTTATTTCAATATTTTTATTGAGGTGTTTGATTTTCTGAATTTTATTGGTTGGATATGAGTTTTAATATTAGTTTTATCTTACCTTAATAATGTAGGGTAGGAAATGGCAGGCAACATTGTTAGGTTAATTTAATAATTTAATAATTTTTAAGTTAGGTTCAGTTTAAATATTTATTGACTGTGTTTTTTTGAACTGTTAATTAAATAATTGGTTAATTGCATCGTCTATTTAAGTGTGTTTGCAGTTGTGCTTCAGTATTCTGAAGAAGTCTGTTTTTGCGGATGAAACCTATGTCAATAGTGATTGTTTTTCGTTGTCAATAAACTCTTGTCGGCTGGACCTCGTCTACCTGAATTTTTTAGCTGGATGACTGCCACATGGCGGCCACATAGAGGAACGTCCTGCTAGTGTCATCCTATGCTTCATGTCTCAGGGAGCCTTCATCACACAGATCTGAATGATATTCAGTGGCAGATATTCCATCCCATAGAAAAGGCCAATGATGATAATATGTGAATCATCAGAATTAACACTTTTCCTAAACTTAGTGTAATTTTGTTATCAGATATTGTGTTATTATTGAATATTAATGAGATACTATCAGAACACCAAAGCAGTGCATTATCAATAAGTAATAAAACTAAACAATGAATGTTTGCTGCAGCTGAGAACATTTTTGCCTCTAGATATCGTAGTAAGTGATTGAATAAGGTTCCTATTTTGTAAGCCTTCGATAAGTCTTTTTTATTTAGCAAAGCAGAACACAACATGTTTTCCCACTCAACCCCTGCATAATGGAATCTCCACAAACTATTGTTTATTTGTATTTAATGATTTCATATCCTTCAAAAACTGATCATGCTGTTGATTATAAAATCTACTGAATCTATAGCGTGACAAAATGTGACTTACTTAGGTTCATAGGTTCATAGGTTCATACTAGGCTATCTGCCCGAGGGCATTTACAAGCCTAACCCATCGTTTTGTGGCTTACGCCACCCCTTTAGTATGGGGAACTATACCCATTATTTTGCTGTGCCTCTGTCGAGCAGTGACACTGAGGTAATCCCTGGTGTATATCTGCGATCTCCCATCCATTGGTCAAGATTTCTCTTGAACAAGACCAGCGAGGTGCTCTGCCTCACATATACCGGGATTTTGTTCCACAGCATAGGGAGTCTTTGGGTGATGAATCTATCCTCGAGGTTTAAGTCTCCGCCCTTGTGGCTCTGATGGATCTAGATTTTTGAGGTGAAGCATATTCATCAAATCTGGGTTTGACATGGCCTTGTATGTTAGGCAAAGGTCACCTCTGAGGCGACAAGCGGTGGCGACTGAATAGAGCTGGAGTTCTTTCAGTCGGGCAGCATAGGATAGATTCTTGAGACCCTTTATCCTTTTGGTGAGGAACTTTGTGGCCTCTCCAGCTGCTGCAAGTGTCGGGTCAGACACATTCGAATGGGGCATTGTACTCAATCATTGGTCTGATGAGTGATGAGTAAAGGGAGACTATGACCTCCCTTGATCTAGATGAGAATCCCTTCATGATAAGGTGGGCAATGTAGAAGGTCTTACTAACTACTTTAGCTACATGGGTGTCGAATGACAGACTACTATCAACCTGGGTCCCCAGGTCCCTGATAACTTCTTCTGTGCTCAGTGGATTGCCACCTATTTGGTAGCTAGTAACCTTGTTTTTATGACTATGCATTTTTGGCATTCAACTTGCTCTGGCACCAGTTATCCGCTTCTGTGAGACCCTTCTGAAGGATATCTGTGTCAGATGTATTTTCTACTAAGTTTGCAGTCATCTGCAAACTTTGTCAGCCATAACCCTCCTGTGTTTGCTTGTACTTCAGAAAAGTAGATGCCAAACAAGAGTGGGCCCAGGACTGAGCCCTGTGGGACACCACTTGTGACAGGCTTTGAGTCTGACATGGCGCCAGCAACTCTGACCCTGTGGGTTCTGTCACTCAGCCAGTTTGCAACCCATCTTGTAATGTATGGGTTAACATTTAAGCTGATGAGTTTTTCAATGATACCCGAGTGGGGTATTGTATCAAAGGCCTTAGCCAGATCGAGGTAGGCTGTATGGACTGCCTTTCCCTCATCAATGGCTTTGGTGACTGTTTGAAAAGTCAACCAAGTTTAAAAGGCATGATCTGCCTTTGACAAAGCCAAACTGGGTTGGATCCAAAGTCTGCAAATTCCTATGTCTTTATTTATGAGGTCCATTATGATCCTCTCCATGGCTTTGCAGATAAGGCTTGTCAAGCTAATGGGCGGTAATTTCCAGGGTCGGTGGAGGCACCGCCTTTGTGAAGTGGGACCACAGTTGCAGTGCGCCACTCCTATCCAGAGGTAAGACTTTGATTAAACAGCTGTCCTAGCTGTGGGTTTAATTCCTCATTGAGTTCGTGGAGCACACAGCCGGGGACACCATCAGGTCCCATGGATGCTGTGTTTTTTGCTTTGGAGAGAGCAGTTCTCACTTGGGCATTGGAGATGTTTGGGGGGCTGCAATCGTTTGGTATAGATATCTCTCCTTGTGGGGGGGGGAGAGAGAAGTTTGCACTGAACCTGTCAGCCAGTATGTTGGCAATGTCTGTAGGATCAGTAATCTTCACATCATTTTGAACTAGTTCTGAGCATATCTGGGAGTTTCCTCCCAGGTTTCTAACATAGCTAAAGAAGGCCTTATGATTGTCTTTTGAGTCTTTAGCTATTTTTCTCTCGAAATTTGCTTTGGATGATTTTATGAGAGCTCTTAGTTTTTTACTTATAGTGATCAAGGGTGTCTTACCTTTTAAGGATTTTGCTCTATCTTGTAGTAGCTTCCTCCTTTTGTTGTAGAGTTTGTTTATGGCTGGGGTCCACCAGAATGGACGCTTACCTTTGGTACAGAGAGTCTTTGTTTTGCTTGGGATTGCCTTATCCATGCAGTCCTGCAGGTGCTGGTAGAAGGCATTTGTAAGTGATTCAGCGGCTTGAGTACTGTTTTCCTCGGGGCCTTAAAGGAGACCACACTAGTCTTTAGAAGTGTGAAGTCGGCTGAAGTTCTTTACTGTGGTCTTTTTATTTCAGGTGGGGTGGAATGAGGACCTCCAGCGAGATTAGTTTGTGATCTGATCTCACCAGTGAGGGGTATACTTCGGTGTTGAACATTGTGCTCCCATGTTCGTGATGATGAGATCAAGTATGTTATCTCCTCTTGTGGGGATGGTGACTAGTTGTTCCATGGCATTTGAGTTTATGAATTCCAGGAACTTTTGGGCTAGGGTGTTTGGGCTTGAGTAGTGTTCCCAGTCTATATTAGGGTAATTGAAGTCACCTAGTATGATGGTGTTTGGTAATACATTTATCCCCTCTAGTGTTTTCAGGAAGGCCATGTGAGGTTCCTGAGTTTGTGAGGGTGGCCTGTAACATGCTACAATTTGCAGAGCAGTCTCGCCTATGGTTAATTGCACCTGGATGGTCTCTGATGCATCATGCGTTGCCACCAGTCTTGAGGTGTGGGTGTCCTTGATGAATATGTATACCCCTCCTTTCTTAGTATTGTCCGATTTTTAATGAACGCATGATATGAGGTAAAACCTGATAGTGCTGGGGTGCTCTCAGGAGCCTTGAACCAGGTTTCTGTCACAGCACAGACATCGATGTTCTCCATACTGAGAAGGGCTTGCGTGCATTTTGAGATTTAGACTTCTGGCATTGAGCAGCATTACCCTTAGTTTTTCCTTTTTGTGTTCTAGGGTGGTAGGTTTAGAATTTGAGCCTTGCCTAAAAAAGGCACTATGGGGGTGGCAAGAGCCTTTGCCAATATCCGGAATCCCAGTGGTGACAGGTGCAAGCCGTGGCTTGTCCAGCATGTCATCCCAGGCAGACAGACACTGGATCCCCTTTGAATGACACCAGTACTTAAGCCAATTGTTAAAGCTGATCATCTTATCTCTGTATTGTGGCATCATTCTTGGTGAAGGTAGGATACTGCTCAAGGTCAGGGTCATACCTGCCTGGGCTACATAATCAGAGAGCTCCTCAATGTCTCTTTTCATGTAGTCCAAGGAGCAGGTCGTTTACACCAGCGTGGACAATGACTGAGTCGTATTTGTACCTGCTGTTGAGAGACCTGAGTGCTTGCGTTATGTGGCGATTCTAGCGCCCGACAGGCAGCTTACTGTGACCTTCTCCTAACTCAGTCTGGTGAGCGGGACGTCAGTGTGTCTGACTATGGAGTCACCAATGACTAGTGTGTCTGGCATTGTGTTTGGCCTTAAGGGCTGTGACTGTTTGACACTCTGACTGTGAGGTCTATGTGTTGCAGGTGTTGTGTTCTGAGGTGGTGGTTGTTTGGGTGTCTGCTTTGGTGGCCTCTGCTGTTTTGGTAGATTTTTGATCAGAGCCTCCGAGTATGTCTTTGTGTGTTTATGTGTATGATTTGAGGTTGTGGTGGTACTATGTGAGACTGGGTCTATAGTGTGTGTGGTAACCTTCTCCTCCTGACTGGTCTTGCCAGTCCTATGTTGAGAGAGCTCAGCCTCCAGTTTGGCCGTATAGTTGCATCTCCGCATGTATTTGTGTTTTGTGGGAGGAGAGGTTGTTCAGGAGGTTGTCTGTGTACATGAGGCAATTGTAACATTGCCTCAATATTCCCAGGTTCACCAGCTGAGCAGGAGAGGACACTAGTAACTGATCCCTCGACATGCTAGAAGGAATAGACAAAAAACTTTAAAAAGATTCCGTGGGTGACCGAGAAATGGGGGTTTGCCTTTTTGGGGTACTATCTATGACAAGAGTGCCGTATCAAGGTAATAAGTACTGTAGGAGCAAGTGCTAGGTTTAACAGATAGAGAATAGTCTACTTGGAGTCAAGTAGAGATGATCCTTTTAGTTCTAGGATACGCTGATTAGATCAGTAGTATAGCTCAAGGAAGGTAGTTTTAAGGGAAAATTTGAAGAGTGGACTTTAGGTAGCCCAAATAGTTTAAACCTGCTTAACCGGCACTGCCCTAGTGTGCAACAGTGGCAGCTAATTGCGCTAAAGCTTTATAGCAGGGGGCTGGAAAAGACAGGAAATGACCCAAAATGGCCAATAGACTACAAGTTACTGCCTTAAACCACTCCAATATTTAAGATGTCTCTAGACAGAACTTCAAATATTGGATTACTAGAAATATTCTGAGTATCTCTTTGCACCTTGAATTATAGTTATTTAATAAGTGTGTAGTATCTTATTGTAATTCTAATAATAATAATAATAATAACTGCTAATAACTGAAACACATCACTTTTTACCAGAGTATGGACACTGGCTAAGTAAAATGTAAATTAGTTTTATAACAAGTATTTCTGTGACAGCATTTATTAGCAAAGCAATAAAAAGTTAGTAAAGCAATACTTTATATCTGAATGCAAGTCTACTTCAGCAAAACTATGGTGAAAATAATCTTTGTAAATAGGGGATAGTCTTCTAGAAAGTCTCTCCAGTGATTAATTATGCTACTTATAGGATTCCCGATTGCTTAAACATGTGTTGTCATTGTGAGCTTTTGTCCATTAATAGTTAGTCAAGGAGAAGGTTTGTTTGTTTGTGTCTTTCGGCTTTTCCCAGTTAGGGTTCGTCACAGCAGAACTCCGGTCCGCTAATGATTGGCAGGAGATTTTTACATAATGGCTTGCTGGGCCTAATGCACAACCTTCAGTGAAGGAATGCCCATTCATGCATGTCGTCACACAGAAGACACTCTAACTGAGAATCGAACGGGCAACGTCTAACTGTGAGGCGACAACGCTACCGCAGCACCACCAGCGCAGTACAGTCAAGGAGAAGGTAATATCCCAGTAATCAATAACACAATGAGAGAAGTTATAAATATGTATTTGAGTGCTGTTAACACATTACATGACACTACACTTCAGTCACTCATATATACACCTGCATAATAATTATCATATAAGGTTAATGGGGAAGCTGCGGTGGTGCAGCGGTTAGTGTTGTTGCCTCACAGCAAGAGGTTCTCCCATTTGATTCTTGGCTGGAATGCCTTCTGTGTGGAGTCTGCATGTCCTCCCCATGGTCAAGTGACGTTAAAGACATGCAGGTAGGTGCGAGCGTGAATGGGCGTGCCTTCGTTGAAGGCTGGGTCTCGGGCTGGCAATTTGGCACAGTAAAATCCACTGCCAATCATGAGCAGACCGGAGTTCCGCTGTGGCGACCCCTAACCGGGAAAAGCCGAAAGTTAGCAACATCAGGATATATATAAATGTAACACAAAAAAGAGCTACAGTTGTTGTTTTTCCCCTTATCTAGACTAGACAGTGAGATACAGACAAGTTTAAGAACCATACTTCTCAACTGTACAGATTTTCACAGAATGTCCAGATTTTTGCCTCATTTTTTTGTCCATTTTTCATAAAATTGTGCTTTTTTTGGCAAATTAGTGGCAAATCATTAAAGACTGAAGTTAGAAAATAATGACATACATTTAAGTTTCAGACTTCGTAACCTTTAGAAAATTCATGCTAATGCAAAACCTGTTATTCTGTCAACTTTCTAAGTTTATAAGAGTAATAGTTAAAAATTGTCCCTATTTTTGGGCTTTTGTTCCCCTTTTATTTATGGCTTTGTCCAGATTTCTTGCTCTAAGAGGTTGAAAGATATGTTAAGAACTGTGCAATCTATAACCCGCTCTTGTTTGCTTGCTAAGCTCGGCTTTTTGCACTGGATACAAGTACCATGTCAGGTAAAACACAGGAAGAATGTGTGCTCCTTCTGCCTACTACATTTTTGTACTTTTAAGGACTTGTTGTCAAGTCACAATACTGAGTGATTTACAGTTGTTGTGTCTTTCGGCTTTTCCCGGTTAGGGATCGCCACAGCAGAACTCCAGTCCGCTAATGATTGGCAGTAGATTTTTACGTGCCAAGTTGCCAGGTCTGACGCACAACCTTCAACGAATGTATGCCCATTCACGCATGTCTCCACACAGAAGACACTCTAGCTGAGAATCGAACAGGACAACGTCTTACTGTGAGGCAGCAACGCTACCGCAGCACCACCACCGCAGTATTGATATCTCTAAATAATTATAACTAGAGTGCTAATGTAAGAAATGGTGGAATGAGTCTAACGAGACATTGTTGTGTCACCTAACTGTGCTGAATGTGCTGTCATGTCCAGAGTTAACTACTGGACAAATGAGACACTACAATTAGTCCATAAGCATTTAGCAATGGGAGAGTAATATATAAATTAGCATAACTCCGTACAGAAATTCCATTGTCTATAACATGAATGCCCAGTTTAACATGTTCATAAAGGTTAGGATCGCAGCATGTTTAAAACTTTCTTATTTAATTAAGGTTCCTGCCTCAGGTTAGCTGGTTATCATTCTGCATCATCAGTAGAACATCTATTGCATTTTTATCCGCATTCATCTCATTCTTGTTTGAATCATTTGTCAGGTTAAAAAGGTACCTTTCCTAAACAGATTCAGTACATGTAGTATTTGGTATAAAGTTCAGTGCTTTTGATAAAACTTTTAGCATTTCATTACAGAAAAATTAGTGAGATAGAAAATACAAGACAACCTGATGTAAATCAATGTGCTCATTGCATTAGCACCATAAATGAGTCTTAGCATTTGTTCAGTGCCAGTACAGTACTGTAAAAATGCCAGAAATCTGTTTAATACTTTCTGGGAGTATCTAGATAACTACTACTCAGCATCTTTCTAAAACAACTTTACTCCTCAACATCTAAACAGCACATCTTTTTTCATTTTTTAGGGGGTGGTGAGTGGGGGTGGATACAGCATAAGACAACAAACTGGCGAATATTATCACCACAGTAACAGATAGAAATCCATCTCTGTGCTGCTTCATGGAGACTAAACACCTTACCTGCCCTCCCACACACCACAAAAACTGCTCTATTAAGCAAGATAATTATAAATCACTAAAAATAAAAATAAATAAATAAATAAATAAATAAATAAATAAATAAATAGTTTAAAATCAATTATCTTTTCTTTGTATTCCAGCATCATTCTTGGTGAAGAAAGGATTCTGCTCAATACAAAGGTCCTTCCAGCATTTGTGACATACAAGGAGAACTCTGGCATATCTCTCTGCATATCCTTCAGGAGATTCCATGCCAGTCTGTTTACTCCTGAATGGACCACCACTATCATATCATAATAATATTTGCATAGTTTAAGGTCCTTGAGGGCCCTTAGAATGTCAGCTTTCTAAGATTCTGAAAGACAGCTTACTGTCACTCTACTTTTATTCATCCTTATGAGTCTGTAATCGGTGTGCCTGACTATTGAGTTATCAGTCACTATTACATTTTTATCTGTGTCTGTTGAGCATATCACTACACTGGATAATCTATCACCTGATGGCTCTTAGCTCTAGTTGTACCAGTATGTGCTGTAGTTATTAGTTTTTATGGAGTCCTATTCTTACAGGCCTTGGATGCTTGATCAAGGAATTTTTGACAGCATCAGCATATGATAAATTACAGATGTAGAATACTGTGTATGTGTCTGTTGTTCACTGGGTGTGCTTGATTGTGGGGAGCATGGCCTTCAGTTTTGTTAAGTACTTAGGATCATAGCACGTTACTAGGCTATCGACCCAGAGGTAATTTCAAGCTTAGCTATTTCATCATAGTCAGGACTGTATTTAGTAATGAGTGCCCATGCCCAGGAGGGTTGTGGGTGCTATCCCTGGTAAGAATTCACAGTGACCCATCCACTCGTCCTGGTTCCTTTTGAACACTTGCATCTCTCACAAACAGATAATGTAAATCTAAGCAATACTTCATTGTCTGTGAGCATCAAGCAGTGCTTACACTGCCAGACTATCCTAAGTGCTATGAGGCGGGCAACTGAGCTAAGACTCGCTTGTTGACCTTCCATTTTAGTTCAGTGTACAAAAGAAAGGGGGCTTCTAAAATACAGAAAAATATATAAATCAGTGGAGTAAATTGTTTTTAAAAATAAACTTCTGTTATATTTAAAATTTCTTAAAATAATCAAGACAGCAAAATTTGGATGAATAGCTCCTGGTTTATGATATTTCATGTAAAGTAAATGAATAAAGTAGGTAGCGCTAAACAATGCTGCTGTTACTATAATTGCTTAAAATGATTTTCTAGTAGAATTTGAATGAAACATAAAAAACAGTATGTTATAATAATCCACCCAAATCGGCTTATAAACACAGTTAAACATTTTGTGGTTGTTCAGTAACTGAAAGTGTCTTCATTTGTCAAATGCAGTGTTGTGTACTCTGCAGAGAGTGGTGTCCACAGCATTTAAAGTGAGAAGGGAAACAAAAAGTAATATAGAAAAACAGCTAGGGCTTTAGCTAATAATGCCCACCTTTTAGAAACAGCATTAATATATTCCCTGGCACAGAACAAACACTACTGGCTCTCAGAAATCTAACATTTTGACCACAATCAGCCAAAGAACTGCAGATAAATATAAAAATGGATATGCACAATTCAATGTAACACTAAAGTGGTACTATATATAAAGCGCTAACACTCAGGCAACTGTTATACACACAGTAAAACAACTTTCAGCTAAACAGACTGAAAAGAAAAACATAAAAATAAGACGGTACATATTTAAAATAGCAAAATGTATTAGTTAACTTCACATGCAAGTAAAAAAATATACCATCCTGCCTTTTTGATGATGTTTGAGTTTAAAAAGCCAGTTATCCTCTTTCTATCACATGTGCTTCCACAGCAGCAGCTCTCTGTAACCTTTAGGAAAGATAACAGACAGGCAGAACCCACAAGTATTAAAATAGGCAGATAAATATTGATATAGACATATATATTCAGAAGAAGAGAAGGCCATTGCTTGGTTTTTGGTTGACTCAAAAATCATCCATTAAACTCAGCCAAGTCCCAGTGTGTTGGGCATATGGATAATGGACAGAGTTTCATTTTTGCCTGTAATAATTCCTCTGATATAAGGTTTGAATCACAGATTTTGATGGGAAACTGTTGCCCATATATAACAAACAAGTCAGTTAATGTAGCCTAATCTGAAAAAGGACAAATTCATCAACTGATACAGATAACATACCAGGCATATCATTGTGCAACTTAAGAAAAGACTATTGCACCAATACTGAAACATATTTTTAATAGCCTTCTATACTACAATCAAGTTCCTACAGTGTGGAAGATATTTCATTAACAAGTAGGGTAGGGATGAGGTAAAGAATTACAGGCCAATTATCCTAATTTCACTTTTAGTTAAGTGTTTTGGGAGGTGCCTTAGTGATACAATGAATGAAAAAAAAAACTAAATGGTACTACTAGACATTAATCAGCACATTTTTATTAGTGGTAGATCAACAGTTACCAAACTTTAAGGATTTTATGATAACATTTGTACAGCTAGTAACTTGGGATTATGAAAATCAGGAGTCATAGGTTAGTACTAAGCTAACTGCTCTTGTGAGTCATTTTAAGCCTAGCCAATTATCCCTTGTGAGATTCAAACCCTGCACCTTGTTCTTGCAAGGCAAGCACCTTAACCATTAGGCCACCCCCTCAGCCCTCATCTGCTTAGAACTTGTAAAACCCTTTGATTCTCACCTTTTCCCATCAATTAAAAAATATTAATGGATGCAAAGTTTAATCCACACATCAGAATATGAACCAGTTACTTTAAGAGCTCCAAAAGGCTCAGTTTTGGGCCCTGCTCTGTTTAACATTGCTTTTACATCTATTCTGAGACACAAGAAATGTTGGACCAGAAAATATGATGATAATTGTAAGCCACGTTTCATTGTTCCAACTGACATTGAATTCAATATTATAAATAGATACATCAGATATTTGTAACTGGTCTGTGTTAACTGGCCTAAATCACAGCGCTGACAAATGCAGTGTAAATCTGTTTATTTATTTATTTTGCATTTGCTTAGCAGGATAGTCCATATGGGCAGTACACTCCTTTTCAGCAGAGGCCTGGGAAGCAAAGCTCGTTAATAATATATGACAGTCGATGAATATGCACAGATACATTACAGCTCTAAAGAACCTGAACAGACAAATATAAAATATTGCAAAGAATGACAAAGTATAAAAGAAGACACTGGAAAATACAAGGCATACTACGAAACAAATTTATATTAAGAATAAATCAATATAACATTTGCTAAGTAACAATGCTGTAAAGAGTATTTCATTAGGTCTTCGTTAATATGATCTATTGGTATACTGAGACTTAGGAAGAAGTCAGGGTGGGGAAATAAAGAAAAAGGTAGAAGATAAAAAATGAAAAAGAGGAAAAAAAAACAGAGTTAGGCCAAGATAAGACTGAGATAGTTCTGAGAGAGGGATGAGTGACTGCAGAGTTAGTCTGGTGGATCACATGTACACAGCCTGGTATTTATCATTTTTTTTTTCTTTTTTTCTTTCTTTTGGTTTTATAGGCATTTGGCTATTTAGTTGTCTCAGATGGAGAGGGATGCTGTTCCATTGCTAAGCTATGCAGTTTGAAGATACATGATAGGTTGTTGGAGTTAGATAGAGAGCATAAGAGTTTTATCTGTAGATTGAACTGTTTTATTAAGGAAGTAACGTTGAATAATGTTGTTCAGGCTTGAACATTTTTTGGGTGATGGATAGTTTTGTGGATTATTATTAGTTGTGAGAGAAGTTAGTGTGGGGGAGTTCTATCTAGTTTATTTGCCTGAGTGCAGAGTGGTGGTATGCTCTATATGGTAGATTTGAGGCAAATTTTGCAACCTTATTCTAGCATTGCTCAGGCTTGGCAGATTGGGTGGAACCAAGACTGGTAAGCATGGAGAAATTAATAAAGCAGAGGTAGAAGTAGGTGTGCAGTTGCAATAAATTTTCTAGCCAGAAAGGTTTTATTCTGCAATGGGAACCTAGTTCTGGTGAGTTTTTTGAGGTATCTGCAGTATATGATTGTGAACATTTAAGTGTTTATCAAAGATGAACCTAATAGCTTGGAATGAGTAATGAGATCAATTTATGTTCCATCTTTTGATGTTATAGAAATGCTTATGATTGCTTAGCTGTCTGAGGATAAATATCATTAGTTTAGTTTTTGAGAGGTTTAGGAGGAATTGAAAGCTGTCTAATTGAGATCTGACAGTTTAGAAAGCTTGTGTGATTTCTAAGAGTAGTTGAGTCTTATCTAACCAAGATTTGACAGTTTAGAAAGCTTGTGCGATTTCTAAGAGGAGCTGAGAGTTGTCAAACCAAGATTTGACAGTTTAGAAAGCTTGTGTGATTTCTAAGAAGAGTTGAGAGTTTCTAACTAAGATATGACAGCTTAGAAAGCTTGTGGGATTTCTTGAAGTAAAGATAAGAGTTTTGCCTGAGCAGAATAGAGTGGAGTCATCAGCATACTGCACGATAGATGTGGGTCTGGATGCGGCATGCAGATCATTGATGAAAAGATTGAATAGTCATGGTACGAATTTAAGGATATCAACTGAGACAGGAGAGAAGGAAGAACAATCTTGTTGCCATGATTTAATGGATTACTGCCTATTGGATATGTAGCTTTGAAAACTAGAGAGGAACGTTTAAGTAGACGTTTTTGCATGTGTTTGATGACAGACAGTATCAAAGGCATTATTCAGATCATGGAAATAGTAGAGATAAGATTGCCATTATTTATTTTTTGGTTTATTAAATTGTTAAAGCACAGTAAAGCAGAAGTTGTGCTGTGATTTGGCTGGAAATCATGATGAGTTGGAGCAAAGAGATTTTTATCTGTAATAAACTGAGTTATGCATTTTTTCTAGTAATTTTGATAATGGGGCAATATTGATATGGGCTGGTAGTTATAGAGATCAGTAGATGATGCACCCTTATGCAGAGGCAAAATATAGGATTTCTTCCATAACTGTACAACATAGTGTTCTGTAACAGAGCAGTTTTTGAGTATGGAGATTATGCAAGCTACAGTTTTGGTTACAATCTTAAGGTATTCTGAGGGCATTTGATTTGGAGCTAAGGCTGTTGGTTTTAGGTTGCACTGTTTTTTGATGGTCTAGGTTGATATAGGTTAAAAAGACAAGGTGGCCTGGTGGTTATTATAGTAAAATGAGGCATTGAGGGTAGGCCTGTCTCCATCTGTAAGCAGAAATATAACTGCTGGAATAAAATGTTTGTTAAACAGAATAGGTATGAATCCCTTAGATGGAAAGCCTGAGGGTGTGTGTTAAATGCCTCTATCAGGGTTAATATGGGCAAAAGTTGGGTATACCTGGGTTTCTTTTCATGTTTGGTAAGGTATTTTGCTTGCTTTCTGAGATGTCTGTATTTTATGTAGATTTTCAGAGGTTTTATTACAAATACATGTTTTCTATTCTTTATCTATTGGTTTCATAATCTTCTTATTATGCTGGGGCGTTGGATGTTAAGAGGCTGAAGGCTTTCTAAGATGTTAAAGAAGTTGTTACTGAATTCATTTACAGAATTGTCTGTTGCCAGGTATGTCATATAGGTATTATATGAAATCTCTTCCACACTGCTGGGACTTGATTGTAGTATAGATGCCTATTAAAAATAGTTTTACTGTTTGTGCAATAGTAGGTTTTTTTTAGGTTGCACAACAATAAGCCTGGCAAGTTATCTGTAGCAGTTGATGAATAAAGTGTTTTAAGTAATTCCCAATTGCATTGTTTTATGTAGTTGATAAGGGTTCCAGCACTGAATTTAGAAAGATGTTTACACTGTTATAATGGTGTTTGTGAGGGTTGTGTGTTTTATCTTTGACTAACTAGACAAGTGGTTACTGACACAGTCCAGCAGAGTGTCACATTCTACTACTGTTTTTATTGCTGATATGAGAATCCAGTATAGTATAGATTACTTGTTTAATGTTTTGATGGACCTGACTGGTGAGTTGACTTGTTCTGTGAAGCCCAGAATTTGAGTTGTGTTTGAGGGATGGTTTAAGTTAATGGTAAGCTAGTCATTGTTAACATCCCATAACAATTGTTTCTTGTTTCATATTTAGACAAATCCAGGATAGGATATCCTGTAGTACTGTAATATTATTTCTGGGTGGAACATTTAACCCTATGATAACTATGTACTTATGGTTATTAAGTTTTAGAATGGAAATTAATATTTCAGCTTTGCCAAATGTTAGGATGCTAATGTGGTTGAGTGTAACCTCCACACTATTTTTGTAAATTACAGCCTCCCTGCCTGCTTTTTAAATTTTTCTATTCATTTTTAGGATGTTGTAGCAAGGGGGAAGGATCTCTTCATATTTATCTGGGGGCTTTAACCAGGTTTCAGAGGTTAGTAGGATATCATGAGTGTATTGTCCTATCCAAGCATGAATTTCAGGGAGTTTATTATAAATGCTTCAAAAATTATTTCGGAAAGCCCTACATAATGAAACCTATGCATATGGGATTAGACATATTAATGGTAGATAATTATTACAAAGATTTGTGAATTATTGCGTCCAATAATTTCAAATTTGAACAGCATGTTGACATTATAATTTATAGAGATCAATGAAACAACTGAGCATAAAGATAAGAAACGTAATAGGAAGGAACAGACATTGGTTACCGCATTATTCAAAATGTATTTGTATCATATTCTAGAATACAATAATATCTTCTGTATTTGTATGTCCAAACAATTAAAGAAAAGAAACATCTTAATTTACGTACTGTGATTTACTGTTCTATAGGGGTGGTGGTGGTGGTGGGGGGGTGAGTTATACTTGGATACAAAGAATTTCATGAAAATTTCTTTCAAAGTGTTATTTACTTCTGGGGGAAATGGAATTAAGAAATACAAGCCAAGTTTTCACATTCTCAAGTTTAGCAGAAATAACAGATACTCATATTTGACACTAAGAGTCATAGCATTATGGAATAAGCTTTGACGGGAGATTAAGAGATAAGAAAGTCTGGTAATATTTAAAAAACTCAGAAGACCAAACAACCACTCAGTAAAGCACCAAACCAGCAGCAGAAAAGAATTCCAAATGAAAAGGATGAATCTAGTTGAATGAAAGAATTTAATGTTGAATTCCACACAAACGATAAAACGATCCAACAGATAGGTAACAAACAGTACAGATAAGCACTTTCATCTGTCTCAAATGCAGACTTTATCAAATCAAACAATAATTGTAGCCATAACTATTTAAATAGTACAATCAATAAACGTACTATGTGTGATTTAAAAATACAATGTCCTAATAAAAAATACAGTATAAGTAAAACATGTAAAAATACATTTAAAAATCTATTGCAAGTTAGCAGCTCTCTCCACCAAAATGGGTTTCAGAGACACATGCTCATTTAACCCAGGTGGTTGATATGAGTTTAAATGAAGCTGCCATTTCAGCTCACTTTTATCTACTTGATTGCCCCAGTTACCCCCTCTAGGATTCCTAGGAACAATTTCTAAAATGCTAAATCTGAAACCTGTAAAACCTACACAAGTAAGAGAATGTTTACAAAGAGCATTATTTATATTTTTAGTATTAATTGCATATATGTGTTCCTAGATTCTCTTCTTGAGGGAGCTCTCTGTCTTCCCTATATAAAACCCTTTACAGGTACTGCAAACACTAAGGTAAACAAATCCACAAGTGTTGCAATTACCTTCAGCTAACATGACCCTAAAAATAGGGTCCCCCACCTCCATATCCAATGCTTTGACCACGTATGTGCAATAGTTACATCAACCATATGGTCTTGTACCCCTTTCATCTCTCCTAACAATCAGGTGTTCAAAGAAGAATTTCAAGATGTTACCAACCTTATGGGTAAAGGTCGGACCTTTCCCCAAAGAACCAACAACTTCACTATTACATTTCAAAATCACCCAGTATGTTTCTCACCTTCATACCAAATGAGCCAAACTGAGTCATCATGAAATTAGAATAACCCAAATTGGTGCATGAACTTTTGTCTATATAGAGTGTGTCACATTGGGGTCTTAATGTCACCTCATCCTGCCCAAGCAGGGGCTTAAATTTAGAACCCCAACCCTCTAAAATTTCCAAACGCAATTCTTGAACCAAATAGTCAGGGTAATCCCTTGAAACAAACATCCGCACCAAAGTAGCAAATTCCTGTTCCAAATTCACCCTGGTGGAACACATTCTCACCCCTCTAATCATCTGCCCTCGGACAAGATTTCTCTTAATGTGATAGGGGTAGTTACTGTTGAACCTCAAAAAACAATTTGAATAAGTGGGTTTATGATAAACTTTTGATGAAAACGTACCCAACTCAACATTTCTTGTGATATTAACATCAAGATAGTTAATACTGTCTGTACTGAAACTATGAGTGAATTCAAAATAATAACAAACCCCATTAATGTGTTCAACAAATTCATCCGCCACCGATCTATCACATTTTCACAAAATGAAAATATCATAGAAATAACATCCATAGAACAGCCATTCCTGTTTAAACCTAGCACTGAAAACAAAATGCTCTTCCCACCTTGCCATAACTAAGTTGGCATAAATGGGGGCACAACTGGCCCTATTGCCACTCCCTTAGCTTGTTTAAAATACTCGTTTTCAAAGGTGAGAAAATTATTCTGGAGTATAAGTTCCATAACTTCCATAATAAAATTAACCAGGGTGTTACCAAGGTTAGTATATTCCAGTAATGCCTCACTAAACATCTCAAGCCCCACCTGGTGTGGAATAGAACTAAACAAATCAACCACATTGATGGTAGAAAACCCAGTACTCTCAGTAAAATAGTGTGCTTTAAGTCTAGTCAAAAAGTCCCAAGAGTCCTTAATTACATGGTGGACTGAACTTAAGGTCCCTTTGACCAATCTATCTACAAAACCCCCTAGGGAATGTGTTGAGCTGTTCTGTCCAGCCACTATAAGCGTATATGGTGGATGGTGCACATTTTTGTACACCTTTGGAATTCCAAACACCGTGGGAATGAGTGGAAATTCATTCCCCCCTACCCTTTTAGCCCCCTACCCTTTTAGTTTTAGTTATACTGATTTCCTCATTTTATAACAGTGAAGATGATGAGACAATTTCTTGACCTCGCTGATCAGCAGTCACACTCTAACATGTACATTCTGCTTTTGACAAAACAGGAAGTGATAAAACATGGCAGCCTACTTCTGTTTTAATGTAAAACAGAATTCAGAATAGTGAATGATGCACAAATACAGACATATATGTGTGCATAGATGTCACAAGTTGGAAATTAACTTTATTTTACTAAAAACTTCACTAAGGGGAACATAACAGAAATGCAAAATGATGGGTGCTGTTGCTGAGCTAAGTGAGAAATTAAACCAAGTGGAGCTTGAAAAGAGTGTACAAATGGAAACACAATTAAAAGGAGACCTAATAAAATATATGGTGGCTGATGTTTAAAAAAGTCAAGAAAGGGCTGACAGTTGACCTGAGCAACTAGAAAGTAAAATGCATAAAGAATTAGGACTCGCATTCAAAGGAGGATTTGAACAAGGCTTTGCAGATGTGTATAAGCAAACAGATGCCATAACTAAAAATCTGTCTAAATTGACTAAATAAGCTTAGGACATTAAGTAATAGTGGTTTAAATGGAGCGTGGATTCAAAATGGATTGTACTGGGTGGAAATCATACAGACTTTCAAAAGAACAGTACTGGATGCAAAGCATGTACCTTACGCAAAGAGTATAAATATACAGTTTTCTGAGTTTATAAAGTATGGCTTACACCAAAATGTCTGTAATTAAAATGGTGCCTTCCAGGGTAGTGAAGATAAGACACAAGAATTTGTGAGTTTGAAAAAGGTCATGGCTCCAACGGTGGATGAGATGTTGTGAATAAAGGAGAAGCAGGCTTTTAATGTAAAGTCTAGTAGAAAGGCTAGAAAAGCAGACTACTGTGTGTCAGAGGTTTCTGGTGCAGAAAGAAAGTTCCACAGCAGAAGTACGAGTTATGTGAGAAGCACATGATTCAATGAAAAGTTTAATAATGCATGCTGTGCAAAGGGAATCCACAGCAACACTAAATGACTTACGTATAACTAGTACAAAAGCTAAGTAAAAAGTTGTGAGAACAAATAGATGGCAAAAATTTAGAGGAAAACTGTTGCAAAAATCAAACTGTTAAACACTAAAGCTTTTAATAAAAGTGAAGAGTCATTAATAAAAGTAAAAGTAACAATATAAAAAGCATTCTAGACCTCTTTCTAGATTTATCCAAGGCTTTTGACATGGTTGACCACAAAATACTTATAAATACCTTAAAGGCCTTCTCCTTAAACAACTGTGCACTCCAGTGGTTTCAATCCTACCTGTTGGGCAGGCAACAAGCAGTCCTTTGGCAGGACAAGCTATCATCTTGCCTACCCATCACATTAGGAGTCCCCCATGGTTCGATACTAGGACCCCTTCTTTTCTCTATCTTTATCAAAGACCATCATTCAGTCATCCCGATTGCTACCTGCAATCAATATGCGGATGACTCCACCTTGATTTGTTCTGACACCTCACCAGCTACTTTATTCACATTAACCCAAAATACCTTCAATACAGTGGAAAAATGGCTCTCCAATCAACATCTAATCCTAAACCCCAACAAAACTAAGTTGCTCCTCTTCTCCCCAACATGCAGGACCCCCCTGCCATCCTTCAACATAACTGCTAACAATGGTACTATCATCTCCCTAGAAGCCCAAACTAAACTACTGGGTGTCATAGTTGATAACAACCTGAAGTTTGATGTGCATATCAATCAAACTATCAAAACTATTAATAAAATCTTGGCTCTCTTTACAGAATCAAACCTTTCCTTACCCCACTTGCTAGAACTACAGTTGGCCGTTCCCATCTACTATCAACTCTTCTCTACGCCTCACCTTTATTCTCCAACTTAAACAAAACAGATCTTAATAAACTATCATCCTGCTATAACCACATTGCCAGATTTGCTACTGGCCCAGCCTAACGGACACACCACTGTCACAACCTAAATCGCCTAGGATGGCTTGAACTGCCAAGCCTACTGCAGTTCAACCAGCTAATAGTGGCACATAAAGTCCTTTACCAACCAGAAAATACACCTGCACTACAAAATATTATCAGCCCCTACACCAGCACCCGGCCACTGCAATCATCCACTAGACTCCTAGTTCAAACATACAAATCCAACTACTCAGCTAGGGACTCTCTGTTTGCCAACTCTGTTGGAAAAATATGGAACAGACTCCCAGCTGAGCAGCTGACTTGACCCTAGAACCCTCACTAATTCAATTCAAAAACAAACTCAAGAAATACATCAAAACTCATTGGTTATGTCCTTGCACTAACCCTGACTAGTGACCTCTCTATTTCTTAGGTGCCTTACTTTCAACTACTTCTAACTTTTTTCTACCACTCCATTTCAGGAAGGGTCAATTATATAACTGCTGCTCAGTGTGTCTTAAACCTAAATGTAATGTTATGTATGTTTAACTTTGAAAATAATGTTAGTTTTGTAAAGTGATTTATAATAAGTTAGTACTATATGTGCTAAATGCTGGTATTGCTTATGACTGTAATCTGCTTGAAACTAGAATTTACTAAATGTTCAATGTGAATTATTATCTTGGAGCTTTTCTCCCCGGGCCTCTGCTGAAAATGGACATGTATCCAGTCGGACTATCCCTGCCAACAAATGTAAAATAAAATGAATAAATAAATAAATAAATTCTAAATAATGAATCTTAGTGCAAGTTAATTAAAAATGTACCAAGGATTAAGTTTATTAAGAACCCTATAGGAAGTTAGGTTCAGCTAATGCAGTAATAGAAAATAAACAAAGCACATTGAACTGAAGTAAAGAATGCAGTAAAACAAGTAGTGCTGCTAGGGTGGGGCAAAGGGGGAAGCCGCCATGCGTGAAAAGCATTGGGGAGGGGGTGCAGTTGGCCTATCATGAAAGCTCTTCAGTGCAAACTGACTACTAAGTGCCGGTATTGTATTTGTGGCAAAACTGAACCACTGTACCACTCTGTGTGTGTGGTATAAACTCTAGTGACTGCTTGCTACAAATACAAAAAGCAGTATTCTACACTTTAAAGTAAAGAAAGAACTTTTTTTTTGGCAAAAGTGAAGAACTGTAGTATTTCCTGTTTGGTATAAACAGTTGCAGATTGCTACAGTTTAGAGTAAAGATAGAAGTTTTTTCCCTTTGCTCTTCCAGGGCTGAGAAGATTTCTCTTTCTTACTTTTTGTTTTTGCCTTCAAGTTTTGAAGGGCTTTCCTCTTGTTTCTTTGAAGGGGTGCCAAAATGGGTAATGGCAACAGGTACAAATAAACTAGCTCTACCTCTGAGTAAAACAAAGACAAAGACAAAGCAAAATGAATAATGCAGTAAAAGAAAAGACAATGACAAAGTCAAGTACCAAAAGCACACCAATAAAAAAATGAAAGTGTTACCTTACAGTGTGTAAGGAAAGAAACTGCAGATAATAAAGTAGAGAGTTTATGTGGTTGTCATGAAAGTCTTCCTGTGGAAGATGAAAAAAACGTGAGTTAAAGTGGCAAATGTAGACCAGAAACTACACTGTTAAAATATTTAATTACAAACAAGGAAAGCCCTTTATCAAAGAATATATCAGAAAGAAATTGTTTGTGAAGAACAGTGCTTGGAAGGGGTGGTTGGCAAGCATGACCAACATTTGAAAGTCATACATAAAGCAACTCTTCAATCTAGAAAAATCTGATTTTGTAACATTTCAAAATCCAAGTAGTACCACTATATAAGACACACTTGGACACAAACATACCCATATGCATGCTACCAAGACTACAATTATCCCCTTACCTAACCCCAATCCTAACCATAAAATACACACAATCGCACACTAATATAATAAACCTATCCCATCACCTATCCCAGGTCCTAAGTCTAACTCCCAGACACATGCAGAAATACTCTTTCCCCCTCCAAATTCCACTCACCTGTCTTAATGAAACATGCCATCAACATTCTGACCGTTTGGCTAGTTGTACATTTGGTATTATATACCAACCCTAGCATTTGTTTACCAAACATGCTTTTGACAAAATGCAAGGAAACCATGTATATATCTAGATCTACATCTATATCAATATTTATATCCGTATTCATATATATATATATATATATATATATATATATATATATATATATATGGGTCTACTGCTTTTAGTCAAATTTCATTTGGTCGAAAATGATTTTAGGCAGCTGACGTCACTGAAACCTCATTTGACTGAAAGCACAGTTGGTCGAATTACATTTGGTCGAAAATGGCATTAAGCCCCTGCCCCACTGCAGTACGACTCTGGAGAAAGAATATAAAGTTAGGGGGGTGTGGGGGCATAGCCCCCCACATTGGGGGGGTGGCATAGCCCCCCCCCCACATTTTGCAACACATTTTTATTTATGTTATATGTTTTAATGTATTTTTTAATGGATAAACATGTATATAATAGTGCATAAACTGCAATTATGTGGCCCCTACACCCCCGCAAAGTGGGGAGCTGTGCCCCTCATCCCCCCCTACCTTTATATTCTCACTCCAGGGTCACACTGCAGTGGGGCAGGGGCTTAATACCATTTTCGACCAAATGTAATTCGACCAAATGTGCTTTCAGTCAAATGAGGTTTCAGTGAAGTGGGCTGCGTGAAATCATTTTCGACCAAATGAAATTCGACCAAATATAGTAGATCCATATATAAATATATATATATATATATATATATATATATATATATATATATATATATATATATATAGATAGATAGATAGATATATAGATATATAGATATATCAGATATGTGTATATATTTATACATGTCATATTAAGAATTATAGGCTGATGTTATGGACATTAAAGGCAGAGAATGCCTATCAAAAAAGACTAAAAATCAGGTTAGACATTTCTCATGACTGGGAAATTCAGGTGATGCTGTCCTTTACCATTGTCCCTGATGACTAGAAATCACATTGTAACACCGGCCTACCATAAGTAGATACACTGTAACAGACTAGATGTTTGGGAGTCAGAAGCCACAGCTACATAAAAGTGGAGTACACACCTTTAAGGTAAAAGACATAATCTGCCCTTATGTTCTCACTTACCTCTTCCATGTCAAATGAATTTTCCTGTTTGAAAGACGGACTTTTTAGTATGGCATATTTCAAGGATGTAGTCTCTGGTAAAGATAAAGTGCGAGTGTAGTACAGTCCAGAGCATGAATTGTCTTTGGTTTTGTTACCTAGCTCACCCACTTTTAGTATTCTGTTGTAGATCTCACTTTGAAAATCATTGGCGTGTCCACAATGATCTCTGAAGGAATCACGGATATTGCTTCTATGTTGGTTTAGTCTTGACATTGGGTAAGTGGTTATGTCAAACCCCACTGCCTCATCACAAATTTGATGTTTCCAACTTTTACTCATGAAATCTTTATGCCTATTGGTATATCTGATTGTACTTGGGTTAAAGTCAGTCATACATGGAACATCTTTACCAATGGAGTTATCAAAAGATGGTTTGTTTTTTATCACATGCGAAATTATGGATAATGAAAGGCTAGGCCCCCTGCAGACTTTGGGATTCCTTTCTTTGTTTTTATCCAACTCTTTTTGTAACAGATTTGATGCAAAATTTTGCTGAAGATCTCTGTCACTGGATATTGAAATTGATTTTACAAACTCTTTATGATTGGACATCATCAACACGTTGCCATTTGAAGAATCTGTGTCCACCTCAAGGTCACTGTCACTTTCATCATCTGTAGTTTCCTGATAACTTTCTGAACTGAAAAGACATTTCCTATTATAGTTTTTTTCACATATTGCAAATGAAGAGTCTGTACTAACCTGAGCTGGTTGAGACAAAGTTAAACTGGTTAAACCTGTGTGCGGTGACTGTATGCTTGTTTCTTCACAAGACAAATTTGTGTTTATTGATCCAGACTTCTCTATTGACCCTACAGTGACATTGGCTTTGTGATTAAAATTTGATCTGATCCTGAAATCTTCTAGATTAACATGACCTTGCATTGTTGCAGATTTTGAATGCATATTATCAGGACTTAAGCAACCCGGACCCTCCTCTACTATGTCTCCTAGATTCTCTAGTCTCTTTGAATCTTTTCTAGGAGACTGTCTGATATTCTTCTTCAATTCTGTATCCTTTGATCCTCCATACAGACACATTTTGGAGACCATCTCCTTTAAACGATCCACTGGGGATTTGGGTTCTTGCCTGGGACTCATCAGCTTAATTCCTGGTATGTCCATGGAGTAGGAAAATTCAGCTACAGGACCAATTTTTTGTATCGGTGTCTTTGAAACATGTGAATATAGGGAGTACAAGGCATTGGCACTTGCTGTCAGAGTCTCAATCTGAAGAAACCGACCTGGCAATAAAAATAGATCATAAAGTTTTACTATTTACTATTGAAATGCTTTAATAATAATTTAGTCTAATTTATGATTATTTGCATGCAATCACCATATAATGTGTCCAGGAAAATCACAGTAAGAACAGACTTAACACACCATTGATGAAGTCCTATACTTACCTTGAACATATTCGACTTAATAACATGAATGCTGACACAACTCTCACTCCACAAAACCCTAAGGACCTGACACCATTCTTGACATCCTTTGCCATTATTTTTGTATTTTAGTTGCACTTTCACAATGATGCAACAGACTCCTTATTCACTTACTACTTGTATATCACCAACAAGGTATGAGGATCAGTAATAATATTAATACTAGTTTCAGCAGAGTCACTTACTCACTTACTACTTGTAGTATATCACCGTTAAGGTATGAGGATCAGTAATAATATTAATACTAGTTTCAGCAGAGTCACTTACTCACTTACTACTTGTAGTATATCACCGTTAAGGTACGAGGATCAGTAGCGTAATATAAATACTGTTTTTACAGGGTATGAACTATAGATTAAAGCTGTTATCTAAATGTTACATATTTAAAATGAAGCCATAAAGTAATGCATAATGAATATTGTACTGAGGCTCTCCAACCTTTATTTATTTAGTTAGTTTGTTTACCAAGGTAGTACACTGATCACAATAGACCATTTGGAGGCACAGGCTAGGCGAATAAATTCACCAAAAAAATGAAGTAAGGACAAATTCATAAACACAGAGTAATCACAGAAGGTATAGAATCCCATTGACAACTGAAACTTTGCCAGTACTATTAAGAGAGTAGAAAAATAAATGTGCATTAATTTTAGTAGTAAATATGAGAGGGCAGCAGCAGGCAGGTGTGATGAGATCGTTGAAGTATAAGTGATGCACGTGTGGAGGGAGTTAGGGCATGTGTCCAGTGGAAAAGCACTTGCAATCAATTTTTTGATGGAGTGTGTTTTGAGTTGTGCTCTGAAAGCAGAGAAAGAGGAGACTTATTTTAGGTTAAGGGGAGGAATTGCCAGAGATTGGTTGCAGGAATAGGGAAACAATAACAGTTTGGTGTGGAGTGTCTGGAGTAAAAGTGTTAATTGGGAAATGTTGTGAAGGTTGTAGGGGGATTTTTTTTTCATTGAGCTTGGCTGCAAGAGCTGGAAATGCGCCTGCCTAAAGTAGCTTAAAAGTAGCTTAAAAAAATACCTTAGGAATAGTTCTACTCTGTACAAGACTGGTAGCCATTTAGCTTTGGAGGGGGTGGTGCAATGGTGTTCCTGAGAGGAGAATCAGAAATGATTCAGCATATTTTGTATTCAGTTGACTGCAGAGTGGATGAATTTTTTTAGCAGCTGTGCCTATCATGGGGAGCCAACATTCAAGCTGAGCAAGGAGATCCTCTTTACCTATTGCAGCTCTGGTTGGTCTGGAGAATATAGGAGTTATTTTCCAGGATCACAGTAAACAGAACTGGTCTTTTTCCTTGTGTTTTCATTATGGCTTTGGAAGTTAAGTGACTAATCTAGCCATAAATCTAAGTATTTTAAGAATGTGGATGTTTTTATTGGGAACCATTGAGATCTGTGATGTTGAGATTTTTAAGTGTTTTTTTTTCAACTTTTGAGAGGTTCCAAATATCATATGTATTTTTTTGGAGTGGTTTAAAGAGAAGTTTATGGTCGGAGGTCAGATTAAAGCTGGGGTTGAATAGCTGAATGTGAAAGTCTAAACTGAATGATAACCATGCCTTCTCAATAAAGAGGAATAGGAAGGTTAGGAGTTCAGATGGTAGTTTTTTAATAAAGATTGAAAACAGCAGTGGAGTTAGTATGGATCCCTGGTGCACCCCTTTGGTAAGGGTTGCTGAAGGTGATAGGGATAAGTCTATTTTGACTCTGAAATACCCATTTGTTAAGAAATGTTGGGGCCAGCTAATTGCATTGGGACTAACTTCAGTTTCTTGACAGAGTGAAGGAGCAGGAAGTAGACAATGAAGAAAGCTACTGAAAGATTCCCTTCCTTCATGTTCAGAAGGACCTCATCTGTAAGTGACCACAGTGCTGTTATTGTATTATACCCAGCCCAGAATCTATGTTGTTTAAGTGTGAGGTATTGTTGACTGTAAGTGGACAGTTGGTTGTAGATTAGTTTTTCAAGTATTTTGCCAAGTGTAGGGAGAATGGAGATTGGTTGGAAGTGGGAGACATTTTCTAGCTGAAGATGTTGGGTTTAGCAAGAACAGTTTTCCATATGACTTTCACTGTGTTTTTAATTAATTAGAGGTAAACATATGGATGAGTTGTGGTAAGGAAATCTTTGTAGGGTGATATAAACCAAGGCAGTATGTAGTCTATACAAGTGGATGCATCTAGGGGTATGTTTCTAGAAGGCGCTCTTGGTGTGTGTGAGTAATTTTATTAAAATAGAAGAGGAAATAAAAGGAGGGGATCTGGGTGAGTTGGAGGGAGAAGTACTTGTTGTAGTACTAGGGAGGTGCCTGAATTCCTGAAGAAAGTCAGAGGTTGACAGTTGGCACTGAGAGGTCTGGATAGTGATAGGGGAGTAGAAGGAATCATTGAATTGTCAGCCTGTGAGAAGATTTACTTACTGACAAAAATGTTTGGGATTCCCTAGCACAGCAAGTTGTTTGTGTTTGAAATACCTTCTCAGTGTTACCCAGTTAGTTGAAGTCTGTAAACCAAACAGAAAATTCAGGAAAATCTTTTTACACCCCCATCCTTTCACATTTAGAGGAATGCCTCCTTTCTTATATAACAAACTGCAAGGCTTCTGAACCCTGAAACAAATTACATTTTGCCATAACCAAAATGTCTTCTGAGCTGATTAGACTTGACTAGCTGGGCTTTGTTGAGAAGTCTGGTAATTAGAGATCAGTTACCAGGTAATCAGTAACTTTCATGGAGTAGGTTGTGGCAAATTAAAGTCTGTTCAGTTTGCTACAACAAGGAAGGGCTTGCAGTCACAATGATGACATGGTAACCATGCTCAGGATGACCTCCTTGGAGCTTTTTATGACCCCTGATAAAGAATAAGGCCTGGCTAGATGTATGTATGTGGTCATGAAGAAGTGGTCTTGCCCTACATACACTTATCCTTAACTATCAAAATCATATTAATTCCATAATACATTTACTATTTTTGTTTCTTTAGCAAAGGAGCAATACATGAGCATCACTTTTCCTGAGGAACTTTCAGATGTGGAATTGAGCATGGGTATATGGAATGTGTCAGACTGTAGGTTATGGTTAGATACGCAGATCTTTAATAAGAGACAGATATCATCGCAGTACTGTACCCATCAGGAAACGGTGCTACACAGCATTCATAATGCATTGTGAATCATTTAAGCATCACTATGTTACTGTAATGGATAAACTAGCTCTAGGTTTCTGTCTGCATAGTACTGTGTTACTTTGGTAACAATATACTAAACAAATAATAGTAAATACAGCTCTCAGGCAGGTGAGATGGTATGACAAACTGAAACTTGTGCTGTTTGTAGGAAGTGAATATCTTACATATAAATATGTTCTCTTTCATGCAGTTAATCCATCCATCCATCCATCCATCCATCCATCCATCCATCCATCCATCCATCCATCCATCCATCCATCCATCCAGCTAACATCTAAACTGCTTATTGTGGTAAGAATCACAGTTGCAGCAAACTAAAGCAGGTAGACCAGATTTTCCTATTGCCAGCAATAGTCTTCAGCCCATTTTGTGGAATTGCCTGTTATTCCCAACTGAACTTGAATGATATAATCCCAATACGTAGAATGCATTTGCTCCAGGGGTTTCTTCCTGCTGGGTTGCACCCAGTATGCCTCCTCCAGAGAAAGGTACAATCATAACATAACAAGGTTACCAAAACACCTTAACTGACTCTTGTCAATATGGAAGTGCAATGTCTGTAGTCTGAGAGAGAACCCAGCTACCCTGTGAAGGAAACTCAAGTCTGCTACTTGTTTCTGTGATCTCATCCTTTTTGCCAGTCCCCAAAGGTCATGCCTTTAGTTGAGGACTGGGACACAGACTGAATATTCACATAGGTTCATAGGTTCATAGCTTCATAGGTAGGTACTAGGCTATTGGCCATAGGGCCTACATAAGCCTAGCCAAAAAGGTACCCTGGCTTTTGCCACCCAAGAAAATTATGTGACTTTCACCCTATGAGTGAACTCTCAGATAACCATCATGAGCTTGTACATCACCTACAGTACCATGGCTGCATATCCCATCTGTTGGGCAGTCTTACATTTCTTTTCACCTTCAGTCATGAACAAGACCCCAAAGATATTTAAACTTCTCCATCTGTGCTAGCTGCTTCCACCTCACACATACAGGAGAATCTATACTTTTCTGTGACTGGACCATTTGGAGGTGCTGGTTTTCATCCCATGTACTTCACACTTAATTACTATAGTGTGTGGTGGAGATCACAATCACCTGAAGCGAATAAGGCAAAATCATCTGCAAACAACAAAGATGCTATCCTAATGTCCCTAAACTGGATGATCTCCATATCTTGGATTCTCCATGATATTATGACCAGAGAAATCACAAATGGGACATATAATCCAAATAAGCCATATGAATAACTAGGCCAAAGAGAAATGTTTGTAGAGGACCTACATGTGCTGCTGAAGACAAATATCTGTACATATTTGGGATTTCTTCAGTAGATATTCTTGGTGAATTGTTAACCTTTGTTCTGGCATCCAGTACCAGACTGGGACCTTGCTTAGGTGTCAGTGCTCCTGAGACACACTAGAAACGTTTCTGTTTCCATCAGAGATGGTTTGACCGAAGAGACTCCACCTGTCAACATATCTTCTCAAGCCAGGTGTTCAGCCCATTGTGTAGTATGAATACTATCACTGGCTCTGCATCAGACCATCGCAATGTGAATAATCCTTACTACCAACAGATCTTTCCAGGTGCAGTCACTGTAGGCCTGGTCAGCTTAATCCCAGCCAAAGAAACAGTGGCAATGGTGATGGAGTCCCTGAGTGAGCACCTCCCTCTCTGTATCTGAGAATCCAGCTTTTCTTTCTTTTTTTATCAGCAGACCCTTTGGTATACTTCTTATTAGCTCATTGCTCAGACATTGATCTATCAATAAAGGAAAACTGTTAAGAAAATCATGATTGGGAGTGGCCCACAAATCTCCTTCAAACAATGTTTTCCCCTGAGCACATACTCACTATTTTGACTGAGTGCCCAACATTCCTGTAGGCCTAACCAAGTTATGCATCAAATATCAGCCACATAACAGTAATGCACAAATACTCCTTAGTACAACAGCTGTACTTCAACTATCCGGGATCACATCAATGCGACCTGACACTGAAATAAACCTGCAGAAAAGAGGCAGCAAATATTTACAAACAAAAAAAGAACAACTGCTTAATTACACTAACTGCTCTGGCTTCAATAACAATGGCCAGTCTTCACTCTGTAGTCACATCTTTCTTGTAAAGGTATATTTTTAAGAAATGACCACTGGCTGAATTACATTTGACACTTATCCATTTTTTCCATATCAGGAAAATGAGATACTCATCCAGTTTTCTGGTAAAGCAAGTGAGTACTCCGTTTTTTAAAACACTCTTTAAGGTCTTCTATGTTTTCTCTCAGTGTTTGTTATGTCAGCACAGGGAGGAAATAAAATTAGATATCAAACTACTTATAATGTTAAGACTAGGGAAGTAATTAAAATTATTGAGAATAATTGGAATATCTTCATGGTCATGCCAGAACTACGTCAGATACTTCATAATAGGCCAAACTTTACATATAGGAACTTAAAGAACTTAAAAATGCAACTATGCTATAAAGACTTTAAGCATCAGGAGAAAATCCAAAAAATACATACAATAGGTATGCACCCATGTTTGAATTGCAGCTGCTGTACCGATATTTTCATGAAGGACAATAATATATTTGTCCATCCAGTTTCAAATAAAAAATTTTTTTTCAAATATACAGCAGCAACATGCAATACTATATACATATGTAATATAGCTTGCAACCTGCTAAAATGTCCTTCTTTTTATGTTGGGAAAAGCACAAGGAAACTAAAGGAAAGAATAATAGAACATAAATCAGAGCTACATAGACAAATGCAGCAAAATGCGTTAAGTAAACACATTCTGGAGAAAGGCATTAAGCATACCTTTATATTTATGGTGATGGAAACAGTGTATAAGCAAGTAAGAGGGGATGATGCTAATAACTTATTGGAGAATAAAGAATATGCATGGATTTTAAGACTGCAAGCAGATGTACAACCAGGGTTGAAAAACATGGTAAGCATTAAGCCAGTTCTAGCAACCAAACAAATGCAATTGCATTAGCCTTTTAAATGTATATGTATGCGCATGTTTGCATTTTTATACATATAAGCATTCTGAAGATGTAGGATATATAAGTGCAATATAATGCTTTGTAATAAATATTTTATTAGTTTGATAGATTTACTAAGTATATGCTCAGCATGCATTTATAAATTAAGTTGAGAGTATGTTTTAAGCATTTTTAGGGAAGTTTTTTAAGGAATTGTTATGCCTTTAAGTTAAAATGGTTAATTGAATTATTGCAGAGATGATGTGATTAGTTGGCCGTGCTCAGATGATCTTAATCTAGTTTTATAAAACTGAAAGAATGTTATAGATTGTAGTATGCACTGGAGAGGGATGTCTATCTGAAAGCTTTGCTGTAATAAAGTATTGGCTTTCTTGGAGCTGGAATTTTTTCCCATTATTGAGCTCTTATTTTCTAACTTCTGGTTTATCACCGCATCAGCCTTGGGTCTGAAGTGTCTTAGGGAGTGACATAATGACTATACCTGCTACAGGCCATATAAGTGAATATGCTAACAATACACGTCACTTCTTAGAGCTGTAGTCAGGATAAGTATAGGGTTTCTTCAAGACTGAAATCCTATGAAGTGTCCAGAGTGGTTCTTTATTTTTGAAAACACAGGACACAAGAGGAGTAATCATAACTGTGTGCAAAACAAACCTGCCCATATAGGGAGTGCTCTGCATAAAGGGAGACAGGTTTACAGTACTGGCACTTAGGTTGTACATTCAATATTGATGGTAGCACTATGGATGGTTGATAATGTCTGTGGGTGCAGGCCTCTCTTGACTTATGCATCTAGCTCAATATCTTAAGACACTATTGTTCTGATGTCATGCTGTCAGTGGGTTCATCTCCCCCTTTGGTGAACTATTTTGACACCACTGATGTTGTTAACTTTTGTGTTTTTGTGCTTCACAGTACTACAGATACTATATTTCATGAGAAATTATGTGACAGTTGTGGTCTCCATGTCAGTGGTACAAATTTTACCCATCTGCTCTTTATTTATCTGCCTAGACTGATGACATTAAATCATGTTTAACTACAACCTTCAGTCAGATTATGGAGGTGGCCCAGTGGCTTGAACTTTGGACTTATGCATTGCATATATTGATTGCTATGGATTCTATTCCTAACCCTTGTTCATTTATTGTAGCATTACACACAATTTTTAGTGGGTGTTTAACTGTCCTTCTGACTATAGCACCCACAGGGCTGAGATGTTAACACTGTCTTGAGATACATGGTTTCTCTTTAATTTTTCACTTGTGTCACACATATTATTGTATATTTTACTGCATGCTTTAGTTTGACTGCAGATGTAGATCAACATGTAAATGCATTGCTTTATCAGTTTGCATGTTGTGAGGGCTGTGGGCCATGTCCCCTATGGATTGTATATTTTCCACATCATTGTTACTGTGGGGTGGGTGTTTCTTGTCCATTACATTCAATTACATGTAACATAGTCACAACAAGGTTATATCTTAGCTACATTTTTTTACTGTATTTGCACTGTACTACACTACTGCATTTCCCCTACTCATTTCTCACTATCTTTTCTATTATATAAATGTATTTACTTTTATTTTGTTTCTTTTAATTTATTTTGCATATAAATGCATCAGCCCCCAGATCTGCACTCATGCCACCACAAAGGCTTATCAGCCCACTACCAGTGCCTAATATGCCACTGCCACTGACACCACCATCATCAGTGGACCTAGCTGCTGTTATCACCTCCACAACTCAGACAATAACTTCAGTGGTGACTGCTACCAGACTTGGTATAGAAATTCCTGTTATACAACCTGCAAGTGGCAGAGACAGTGCATACAACACCTGTGTCATCAAGTGGCAGCTGAAGGAAATAGTTGGGGGACTTAAGATGGCTGTATGCTTGCATTGACCACCTAGGAATCCTCTTCTGACAACTCACTGAGTTGCATCCCTGATCCACACTGGCTCTACTATCAAAGCCATGGCTTAGTGGTGAGGTTGTCATGGATGGCAACTATGCTCCCACTGGGTCACAGCTGGCAGGGACTTCTACTGCGCACCCCATCCTATCACCCATACTGATGTTCCACTCCCTATTGTGCCCATGCCCACCCCTGTTTGTTGTCCAGTCCTCCCCATCACTATTAGCTTTCCTGTATGTGTTTGATATCTCTTTCTCTGTTGTGGTCCTCATCCCTCATTGGGTCAGCACCTCCCTGTCAGTCTTGTCTCTATTCTATGCTTGTTTATGTTCCCTTGCTACCTAACCTAACCCTATTATTTTATTATTATTTCCCTTACTACCTTCCCTTCCCTTACTTACCTTTGCTTCATATATATAATGGTGGGGTCTATATTATATATTTGAAGTTTCAAAATTTCAAACCTCGTATGTTCAAAAACATATGAGTGAAGTTTGAAACATCGAAAATATAATAATTAAAAAAAAAACTTATCTCAATGCTTTGAGCAGGGGGCCATGCCCCCCTGCAAACCCCACACCCCCGCTACTTAAATATACCAACTTTGAGATTCCACTTCAGTGCAGAAAAGGGAAATTTGCCCATTCTGCACCATATGGAGCCATTGCTTTTCACCTTCAAACTTTTTAAAGTTCGATTCGAGTAATTAATAGGGACCCTATAATGGGCACCTGACCCATAAAAAATGTTCCCATATCCATTCTACTAATTCCCTATTTTTTGCCTTATGTTCTGCCCTCTGCCTGCTTCCCCTTTTCATCACTTTCCCAAATTCCATTTCCAGCGACTATTTTAGACAAAACAATCGATCAGCACATATGCATCACAGTCCTTTAAGGCTTCCACATAACCATCATAGAGGTATAAACATGATTAATGTGCACTGCTATTGCTTTGAGTTCCCTTTAGCACAACGTAGCCCTGCATGCACTTCCTGTAGTCCGTGTTTCAACTGCGAGTGGAATATTTAATGAGTGATAGTCTTTGCATTGTTTCCACAATGGATTCATTCTTCAAGAGGTTTGGCCCTCAGTGCACACAAAGTAAACAACAGTGAGCTGACCATGACCATGAGCACTACAGCCAGCTTACAGAATCTCAGCCTTAGAGAGCTACAGTGTATCTATAATTCATACCTGTACTAACTTTACAGTCTGGCAAAATGTAGACATTGTTTATTGGCATGCATTCAGCATTACCTTATACACTGAGAGCTTAGTCACAGGTTCAATTATAAATATGCAGAATTCTTTGGAAGGTGATCTGACTGTATACTTTCAATTGCAAGAACTCAACTCCCACAGGCTATAAACTTTCTTTTTAAAAATTAAATTCCCATGATTCAATTTTGAGAAAACTAAAGCAAAGTGATAATGTTACACTCACTTGCTAAGGTCAGACTGGGATCCTCTGAATATATTCGCTCTATCTGGCTTTCTAGAAACAGTCTGAAGTTGATACCGTTAGCTTGTGAAGGGAAGTTGAAAAATCTAGCAGGAATCTTTGCTGTGATTTTTGGCTCTTCTCTTCCAAATCCCAAATCATACAGAGTGATTTCTGGATCTTCCCGATATATCTCCAGGAATTCTTTGATACTGTCGAGAAGAGGGAAGAAAACAAATGAAAATAAATTAAACTATTCAATCACATTCAAAATCTAGCATTCTGTTAATGAACTGAAGGCTAATAAATCATCATGCCATATTGCCTGAGTATTTTTGAATGACTGAGGAATTATGAAAACAATGCTGTTTAAAACAAATTATTGTTGAGTTTTTAAAGTTTAACATCTTATTCACTGTATTAAAGCAGCACATACATTATTCCTAAATCATAAATAAATATCTAATATTTCACTTCTACTGAAATTAAATGGGAATATTTGGAGTTTTCTGAAGTTTGACTTGATTTTCTTATTTGAAAACTAAAATTTCTACAAAATACTGTGTCAGTCTTATACACTAATAATCCCTTGTCAGTGCAACTGAAGAAAGCAAAAACTTTAGAATAATATAAATGTCATGAACCTTCTTTAAAGGAAGCAAAGTAAGAGCAGTTCTTCTCCTGGTATTCCTTGGGATTCTGTGTTTATCCTTTCCCTATAAATAGGGTTTATATTACATTGTCGACTGCTTAGGTTGTTGAACGCCTAAACGTGGACACCTAAACATCGACAACTTAAACCACACGGAGAAAGAATGCCATTGGCCAAAGTAAAAAAAAAAAATAAACAGAAATCAAGTGGGGGCTGTGCCACCCACACCCCCCAACTAAATATACCAACTCAAAGATTGTTCTACATTGTACACAGTGCAAAATCCCTGTAATGGCCAAATTACTTGTTTCCCTGTGTGGAAACAAGAAGTTATGTACTCACTATAATGTTCGATGCATGTAGTCCATCTCGCCTTACATTCTTACACGTGGGTTCGGAGCCGAACCTCGGCTCCATCTCGGCCATACTCTAGCTCGAAGTCTTCAATTCTCTCTTGGCTAAGAGGTATCCCATCATGCAACAGGTCTGTTCCCCAGATCTTGTTTGCTGCAAGCGCACACACACACACACACACACACACACACACACACACACACACACACACACACACACACACACACACACACACACCACACACACACTGAGAAGAAGAACAACCCCAACAGAAAGGACTACAGACACCTACAGACTCCAGGAGGGGTAAGGAGGGAGGGTTAGTAAGAATGTAAGGCGAGATGGACTACATACATCGAACGTTATGGTGAGTACATAACTTCTTGATGTTATTTAGTCCAATCTCGCCTTCATTCTTACCCATGGGACAGCGTCCTAGCACCTTGATCTTGGGTGGCTCAGTGGAAAATACTCCTGAGCTCTGTGGAACCAAAGGAAGATCTGCCTCTAGAGACCAGATCTAATTTGTAGTGACTAATAAAGGTATGAGGCGAAGCCCAAGTTGCTGCAGCACAAATGTCATCCATAGACATCCTAGCCTGAAACGCAGTTGAGGTAGCCACAGATCGTGTAGAATGAGCCTTCACTTTAAAGGGTAATTCTTTGCCATTGGAAGCATAAATAAATGAGATGCAATTGGAGATCCAGCAAGACAAGGTTACCTTAGAAACAGGAACCCCAAGTCTAGTGTCTGAAAACGAGACAAACATTTGATCTGATTTCCTGAAATCTTTTATCCTATGTAAATAGACATGCAATTGTCTATGAACATCTAGCTGATGAAACGTAAATTCTGCCTTGTTGGAGAATTCAGGAAAAACCACAAGCAACTCAATGGATTGGTTGATATTGACAACAGAGGCAATCTTAGGAACAAAGGAAGGGTTGGTTCTTAAGGAGACCCTATCTTTGTGAAACACCAAATAAGTTGGCTTAATCGATAATGCATGAAGTTCAGAGACCTGCCTAGCTGAAGTTATGGCTACCAAGAATACTGTCTTCCATGACAAGAATTTAATGTCACACGTAGCTGCGGGCTCAAAGGGGGTTGAGGTGAGCTTCTGTAATACAAAATTGAGGTCCCATGGCATTACTGGATCAAAGACTGGAGGTCGGAGTAACGATGTCCCTTTCAGAAAAGCCCTACAAAGCAACATGAAAGGTAGAAATCACTGCTAGTTGCACTTTAATGGTTGCTGCAGCTGACCCCTGACCAAAGAGTTTAGAAAGAAATTCTAATATTGCCGAAATAGGTGCTATATAAGTATCAATATGTCTCTCATGGGCCCAAATAGAAAATCTCTTCCACTTACTGGAATAAATCTTCCTGGCAGAAGGCTTGTGGGAAGATGATAGAATATGGACCACTTCCAGGAAAAATCATGAAGCCTGACTAAGGATGGAACTGGAGCAACCAAGTTGTCAACTTGAGGGTCTGGATGGAGGAATGGAACTGTCCTGACATATGAGTCAGCAGATCTGGAGCTGGGTCCAGAATCCAGGGCTTGTTCATTAGATAGGGTTGAAGGAAGGGAAACCAAATCTGACAAGGCCAGTTTGGGGCAATGAGGATAATTTTGCTTCACAAAGACTGCGCTTTCTGAATGACCTTTGATATCAGAGGTAATGGTGGAAAGGTATAAAGAAGACCGTAGGGTCACTCGTGAACCAGAGTGTCCCTGGGTGTCTCCCCCTCCGGGGGGATAAGAGGGAAGTAGCTGCTGCATTTGGCATTGAGGGGGCTGGCAAAAAGATCGCAGCATCCTGACCCCATCTGTGGAATATCTTCTCCGCAACATAATTGTTCAGGGACCATTCATAAGGCATTAGGATAGCTCTGCTCAGCCTGTCAGCAATCACGTTGGACTTCTCCGGTATATGCATTACAACTAGAAAGCATTGGGAAGACACTGCCCACTGCCAAACTGGAAGTGCCTCTCTGTAAAGGGGGTATGATTTGGTTCCTCCCTGTTTGTTCATATACAATACCACTGACATGTTGCCTGAGTGGATTGCAATTGTCCCTAGAGGGAGAAAGCTCTGAAGTGCTTGCAACGCTAATAGCACTGCTCTCATCTCCAAGACATTGATATGCAAATGGGTTTCGTGATCCTGCCACGTGCCTTGGACTGTCCTGCTGAGATAATGCCCTCCACATGATCTGGGAGATATCTGTGGTCACCGTGACAACTGGAGAAGATGGAACAGAAGGCTTGCCCACACTGAGATTGCTGATCTGAAGCCACCAGTGTAGATCCTGCTTGCACATGTCCATAATCAGAATAGAATGGGAGAGTGGAAGATGCGTAGTGACCATTGGGTGAAAAGCAGCCACTGAAGAACCCTCATGTGCAGTCTGGCAAGGGGAACTAGCATGATCGTGGCAGCCATGGTCCCTAATAACTTGAGGACCACTTTTGCATTGACCTTCCTCAATGGTAGTAAGGTGTAGACCTGCTGTTGTAGATACTTAATTCTCTCTTCTGGTAAGAAGGCCCTCATGAGCACCATATCTAGTTCGGCGCCGATAAAAGTGACATGCTGTGAGGGCAACAAGGCATATTTTTTCCAGTTTAGAGTAATTCCTAACCTTTGTCACAGTGTAATGGTGACATCCTTGGTCTGTAACAGTAGATGCCTGGTGGTGGCAGAAAGGAGACAGTCGTCCAGGTACAGAAACCCATAGAATCCCTGATGTCTCAAGTGAGCCGTTACCACTGCCATGCATTTGGTGAACACCCTGGGGGCTGTGGTGAGACCAAAGGGCAGAGTGCAAAACTGAAAATGATTGGCTTTCAGCTAGAAGTGTAGATGACTTCTTGATGCCCTGTCCATCTTGATATGGTAGTAAGCATCGTTGAGGTCGATGGAGCACATCCACACATCTTTCCCTAACAGAGGGAGTATTGACTGTAAGGTGACCATGCGGAACTTGGACTTTTGTACATGAAGGTTCAATTGGCTGAGATCCAACATGGGTCTCAGGTCCCCTGTTCTTTACGGCACCAAAAAGAATCTGGAGTAAGTCCCTAATCCTACTTGGTCTGCGGGGACAGGCTGGATGGCTCTCTTTGAAAGTAACTTTTTTATGTCTAAAGTTGCGCACTCCCTGTGACTGTGTGGAACATCTGGGATTCTCTTGGTTGGTGGGGGAGGAGAAAAGAAGGGAATATGATAACCTCTGAAAATTATCTTTAATACCCACTCATCTTGGGTGACATCTTGCCAGGCTTCTGGGAATAAAGAAATGCGACCCCCGACCGACTCCAGAGATGCACAGTTGGGCCTTCCTTCAGGAGCGCTGGTAGGGAGAACCATGAAAGGAATCACGGTCCCCCTGGTTACGTAGGCCTCCTCTGCCTCTAGGGTGGCATCTACCTGAATTTCCACCCCCTCCCCTGCCTCTGGAGGGGGAATCACTTTGTGCGTCCTGAAAAAAACCTCTGCGACTTCCTGAACCACATTTTCCCACCCTTCTAGCCCTTGGGATAAGGTCTAGAAGTCATGGAAAAATGGACTTCCATGGGAAAATAGGTTTTTCCTTCTTGCTCGCACCTAATGAGAATGTCCTTCACCTTCGTTCTGAACAACGATGAACCGTCAAAAGGGGTATTGGTGAATGTAGACTTGAAGGCCTCCATGAAATTGCACAGCGCATCCAGGAGTATCTCTTAAGAGAGACTCCAGAACCCGCTGCCCTACTTGCTCCATCGGCTGCATATGAAATCAGCCTCATGGAGGAGTTGGTAAGGGAATTTAGGGTAGACATCTGTGCATTGACCTTCTGTGCCACAGCATCAGAAATGTTACCCTGTAGAGAATCTCCTAGCACTTTTAGGAAATCTCTCTGGAGCCTTGTAAAATGTGTCAAGTAGTTCAGTGACAGCAGTGTAAAAGCCGCTGAGGTAAACACATGCTTTCCATACCTGTCCATAGCCCAGGACTCCTAGGCGGATGGACGGTAGATGAAGTTTCAGCAAGTTCCTTCTTGGTGGCTGCTGCCACCATCATGGCATCTACTGGAACACCTTTTGTTAGATATTCCTTGTCAGTGGGGGCAGGCAAAAGCTTATTGGGTCTCCAAGGGACAGGTTCCACAGTGTCAGGAGTTTCCCACACCTTTCAACAAACAAGATCTAGTAGCTCATAGAAAGGGGGAGAAACCCAAGAGGCAGAGGGTTGAGACCCGAAAGCCTTCAGGAACACTGACTCCTCATCAGAAGGGGATTTGGAGAGCCAGCTGCCTCTCAGATGCAGGATCTCAAGGATATCTGAAAAAGAGATATCTTCAGAAGATGACTTGGGGGATCCCTCTGACTCCTCAAGGTCTGTGTCTGATGTGAGAGACTCATCTGGGGAGTCGAGGTGTTTCCTCTTACACAATCTCTTTTTGGTGGGCTCCTCAGGCAAAAACTCTGGGGAGACGTCAGAAAGTCGGGGACCACTCATGGAGGCATCCTGAGGCTTTGCGTCTCCGCTGGCCAGGCATAGAGGGTGATCCAAAACTGACACCGGTGCCAGGGGGGAGTATCATTGCTGCAGGATGCAGCTGATGACCTGGCCAGCACACTCCTCATAACCTTGAAGGCTGATCCCCCCAGCTCTGAAGGCTGACTAACTGTAGAGGATACAGTAGTAGCGCTCGGTGCCGAAGAGATGAGGTCCGAAGCAATATTCAGGTCCAAGCTCACTCAAGCCGAAGCATCGAGAGGATGGCTCAGAACCAATGAAGATCAATCCGAGCCCTCCCCCTCGGGTCCGAACGGAGAACTGTGGACCCTCGACCCCGTAGATGGTGCCGACGGGGTCGGAGTGGAAATTGGAACTGAGAGGCCAGGCGAGGCTACTGGAACTGACCTAACAGCACCCAACGGAATCGACAACTCTGGCTCTGAAGGCCGAGAAAGGCTTGGAGGAGGAACAGCAAAGGATGAAAAGGCCATAGGCTCCAGAGCTGACTGGGTCGGGGCCGAGATCAATTTGGCCAACACAGATGACTGAAGCAGTTTCTTCACCACTCTGTCAATGTCCTCATTGGAAACGGTCCCCGAGAACCTGGAGGATATAGTTGGAGATCTGGATCTCCCTACAGAAGGGGACTTGTGTGAAGGAGAAACCGGTCAAATAACTGGAGACCGGCTCCAAACCAAAATATTCGTGACCGGCTCTGAAAGGCTGGGAGCTGATACGGACTTAGTCAAGACACTACCTTCTGTCAGCACCAAAGGCAATGGAACCGAAGAAGGAGAAGCTGTTCTAGCAACTTTCTCTGGTGGTTCCAAAGAAACAGACAGAGCCGGTGAGCACTTCTTAGAAGTCTTTTTGTCCTTTTTAGCTGGAGAGGATTAGGCACTGGAAGGCTTAGCCAAGTCTTCCTCGAAGGAGTGTTTAAGCAGTCCTTTCAAAATGAGCTTGTTCTTCCTCTCCTGTAGCACATGGGGACTGAAAGAATGACAAAACAAACAGGACTCTTGGAGGTGAATAGCCCTCAAGCAGTACACACACACAGAGTGCCCATCAGCCAAAGACATTTTATTGTTGCATTCAACACACTTTTTAAAGCCTGAAGGACTGTGTTCTTTAGAATCCTTGGATATGCTGAATAAAGGAGAACACACACAGGTACAAAGCAATATGTACACACACTGGACCTAACTAAATCCTGCATGGGAAACTAGAGCCTCTAACTATAAATGGCCTAGTAATCGGTGGGAAAAAGACTACAGGGTGGACTAGGTCCTCTAACTTAAATGGGTCTAGCCCGGGGAAACAAAGGCAGGATAGCACCACTAGCCAGACACAACGACACTAATAAGCTAACAGAATGCAGCACCAAACCAAAGACCACACGGAAACAATGGGGAGGACTTGGTCCTCTAACTGAAATGGGCCTAGCCCGTGGGAATAAAGGAACAAACGAGATACCAAAACGGCCAATGAAAAGGCCACAAAAATAGCAAGAGAAGCAAAACAAAGGCAGTATAACACCAATACCACACACACAGAGCCACGAAAATAGCTTTTTTGAGCAACAATAAGTCAAAGGTTTATAAAAAGTTTAGAAACAGTATACTTAGCCATGGCCAAAAGTGAGACCATGTCTGAGCATAACGAGCGGCAAACAAGATCTGGGAATAGACCTGTTGCATGATGGGATACCTCTTAGCCATGAGCCAATTGAAGACTTCGAGCTAGAGTCAGAGTCAGAGCTGAGGTTCGGCTCCGAACCCACAGGTAAGAATGAAGGCGGGATTGGACTACATAACATCTGCCATTCGCGATTTTAAGTTGTAGACGTTTAGGCGTTTGACAACCTAAGTGGGTAACAATTTAATATAGACCTTTTATATATATATATATATATATATATATATATATATATATATATATATATATATATAATCAGGGGATGTGGAGGTCCCAGTGGGACTTCTACCCCCTGCAATTTTTTTTGTTTACTGGCATATGCCAGAAAAGCCAGTTTGATATTTTCAACACTGATATTCCGAAGTTTAATTTTGTGGTCTGTCAATAACTCAACATAGGCCTATAATATACAAATAGGTTGTGGGCAGTGGATTGAATGACCAGCTAGATCAA